>NC_089740.1:15719551-15954551 GCF_035083965.1 Branchiostoma lanceolatum
CCGGGACTGCGTCACTCTGTGGAGGACCCGCAGGCGAGCTCGCTGGGACATCAAGAACTGCGCCGCCCGCCTCCCGTACATCTGCCAGCTCGGTGAGTAGGGCTTAATCTATAGTGCGTTGATGAAGGTTAGACATCAAGATAATAAGATACGCCAAAAATAGTTACTCAAGCAACTGGATAAGATTTTGAAACAGTCAGACGTTTCACACAGCATCCGCTGTCTTTCGTCAGTGACTAAGGACAGATCTGGCAACTAGGCTTTATACCAAAACTCTGACTAGATATATATGTTAATGAAGGGAAGACAATTTCAGATGGTTCAATAGAATTGTAAGTTAAGGCAAGGTTGTATGCTAATAAATAAATTAGCTCCTGTTGTTTTAGGAGCTAATGTTATTCGTCGGGGGGGGGGTGTACATGTATATATTCTCAGGCAACTGGATATATTCCCAATTCCATCTACTTGCATGTAACTGTTTTCTAGCGTCATTCAGTTCAGTTACGGCATCTAGTACCTTCAGTGACCTACCAGGGTCATCATTTGCAGGGTAAGGCTATTTTGCTTGGGCATTTCCATAGTTCACTTTTATGTCGTTCACATTTGCTTACGAGTGTCTCCATCTCTTACAGGCAGCAGCGGCGGTAAGTAGGACGGTGACGTAGGGTGACGTCACTACATCGCTATGACGTCACAAAATCTCTCTGACGTCATTGCGTCTCCGTGAAGTCAGAACATCTTATGCATATATTTGGAAGCTTATGATGTAATATGATAGGCACATATCAAATTCATGGAACACAGAACAAGTCGCACATGTGCGGCATCACCAATTCAATACCCTGGTTCTCTCGTCAGACCTCTGATTTTGATCTCATTGTCAATAAGCATAACACTTAATGTAAAACAGGTTAGGACCTAAGTTAAACCACCACAAAATACCCTCAGTCTTTTTATTAGTGTCATTATGGAGTATGGTATATCTATATACATCTATATAAACTACGCACAAAAAGTTTGGAAACTTTACTTTGATTGATCATATTTCCATTGTTTTTTTTATCAATTTCAATGTATTATATATCGTTGGAAAGCTTGTGTAATTTCCTTTCCTATGATACCCTACTCATTATAATTGCAATCTAATGGAGCGAGCACCAGGCCTGCTTACGCGAGTGGGTTGTAGAAAAAAAGTGCCCAAATTTCCATAATAGTGTCAAACACCTATAGCGCAGCGCCAAACCCATTAGTGGTGGTGTCGTCCAAATCGTGAATGGAACAGTGTGTGGTGGAATGTTATGTTCACAGCTACAGATAAGAGAAGGTTTATTTCGACTGTTGGATGGGTAAATTAAAGTGTTGGGGCGGCGAGGAGAACCCTATGCTGACTGTTACACAGATAGACTGACTGTTTGTTGGGGTCAGTGTTATAGTGTGAGGCAGTACAACGCTAACTGCCAGCGGAAAAAAAAACAGGCCAATCATCCTAAGCAACTTCGATGTGTCGATATAGAGACACCTTTCTCCATCCAGTCACATTTCCAAGATCCTTATCTCTGCAATATGATTATGAGACTGGGTGCCATTCTGCAAGATGATAGTGCACGTCCATACAGAATGAGTCTGTGAGAGTCATTTCAGACCACCTCCAGTACCTATGCAGTAATACAGAGGATAGAATGGCCCTCCTGCAGCCCAGATCTCAACAACAATTGAACACAGTCTCAGACTCTGTGATCACTGATCAGCTTGGGCAAGCTGTGCATGCAGTTGTGATCAACAGAAAAACACTGGTCGACCTGCGACGACTCCTTGTGGAAGAATAGCCAGGGGCCGCGTACCAAAACTGGTGACAAGCATGAGGAGGATGTGCCGGGCTGTGTAGTCAGTATTAAGCCACCCTCATCATAACTGAGGCTCCTTTACGCATTTTGTTTTGGATGAAGACTACCCTTGGCTTTCATATTAATGTGTTTTGTTGGTTCAAGTTTCACATCACCCTCGTACAAAAGCCACGTGCTACCAGCAGAAGACAAAATACTGAATTGAGCGTTTTACATTAGTAGGGTAATTTGGGCACTTTTTTTATGAGACTCGCTCGCATAAGCAGGTCTGGTGCTCGTTGTATTAATTTACAACAATAATAAGTTAAGTATCATGGGAAAGAAAATCAAAAAAGCTTTTCAATGATATATAAATCATTGAAATTGATCAAGAAACAACGTAGATATGATCGACCAAAGTTAAGTTTCCGAACTTTTTGTGCGTAGTTTATATCTATATATCTATATCTATATATATAGATATCACAACAATTTCTCACCTGGAATCATTTGGGTTCTGAAAAACAAACACTCTGGATAATTTGTCGCCATGAAAATAGAGATAAGCAATGCTTACTTTAGACAACCGTTTTCTAACGTGTACTGTATGTAGCAGCAATTTTCGATGTTTTCACAGCAAAATGTATGTTCTTTATATTACAGGTGTATTATATCATGGTGTATTATCTGAGGTAGTATTATCTGCTTGTGTGGTAGACTTGCAACATATTCGTGTCTTCCTAGTTATAAAGTTATTCAAATGTATCAGATTCAGACTTGTGCTCGAATACTTAGATAACAACTTCTACCATCAGAGAGTAGATAGAACTTGAGCCTGGTGTGGCGGAGGCGGGGTCCCTCTCCCAGCTCAAATGTAAACTGGCGAGGGCCGGGCTGCTTCGCATCACACCCCCACACGCTCTTCTATATTAGCGTAACATCACCAACACAGTAAACCCAGTCCACCTTTGCAGACACAAAATCGGTTGCTGATGTTCCTCATATTGACTCATTTTTCTATGTTAATTTGTACCGGTGACTTGTTTGAAACTAACACATGCCGAACTGTTAATAATCCCATTTTCATGGAGCGTTTTGTGTGTAGAAACGGTTTGCAGTTATGTAGTGATGAGAATAGTTATACTATTATCATATCATATTCTTCATGATATTTATAATCTGGTGTATTATGTTTGAGTGGTAAACTTACACTTGTAACATACTCTTGTGCTTCTGATGATAAAGGTACCAATACTTTTATATAATAATTAGACTTGTTTGGTATGAAGTGTTTGGTGTGTAGAAACGATTAATAGATAATTTTGTTGTTGATAACAAAACATTGTTGAACTGTATATATTTATATATATATGGCTTGGTATAAGAAGTGGATTGCAAAACCTCTAACACCCAAAAAAATAAAAAAAACTGTGAAGGAAAAATGTTGTCTGTTTTTCCTTTTTTTTACACACTGGTCTCACAGATGTTTAGTTAAGAGAGTTTGTTTGCAGCCACTTGTCCTCGGGCTAATTGCAACATAAAACAATGAGCAGAAAAAAGTACACAGACAGCACAACTTAGCAATAGTGACAAGTAGAACAATCGACTTACGGCAGCAGAAGTATTTATCCGAGACCCCCTGGTCAATAGTAGTTCGTCAAACGCAAACACACATACACACACACCCAAAACAATACCTCAATTTTTATGGAGGTAATAAGGAAATACTCCCCATTGAGACATTTACATCCTGCAGTCTGAGGGGTGAAATGACCCCCATAACTACGGATTAAACACATAAAAGTCCGGGCCGTCCATCCGCTTGAACAATTGCAAGGTAGTTGACTTAGCTCAATTTATTTGGTAACTATTTATATCCAGGAGGAACAATGAATTTATTGGGTAATTCAATAGTACAAGCTTGCCCTTGACGTGCTTACACCTTAAATCCTTCAGAGCAGTACTCGGTAGACGATACCATGGTCCCTTCTGAATCAAAGATGTACAGTAATTGCCAACACAAAAATTGGAGTTACCAAAATTTTCGACTGATCAGCTCCAGTCTTTGTCAAGGAATGAGCAATCCACTGCTTCTGTGACGTCGCGTTATGCAGATAGAACACATGACTCAGTGACCAGTGAATGATATGTTGCAGAATGTCTATGGCGCCCCCCGTCTCTGTTGAGGGATGGTTGTAAAGCCTATAATAAGGTGGTCCCTTGACCCTGCGAAGTGTAATTTGATATTCTTAAAACAGTCGTGAAAGTGTCGTGCGAAATTCAGCTGTCCTGTGACTGTCGCATACATAGAGTCTTGTCGACAATCTGTTCTAACTCACGCTGAACCAACCGATAAATAAATACATAAATAATTCTGTTCTGAACTCAGGGTCGTGTGGTGTAAGGACAGTGACTTTCAGGGCGTTTGGTCCAGAACCCAGCGGTCCCAGGTTCGAATCCACCTGACGCCGCCGGTGTTGTGCCTTTGGGAAAGGCACTTTACACGACTTTTCTCACTCCACCCAGGTGTAGAAATGGGTTATTGTTCTCTGTACGTGGCATTGTTGAAATAAGTTATGAATGTTATGAAAAACTTGAGTGCGGAGCCACATCGTCCTTGTCTGTCAAAAAGTGAAGAAGAAAAAAGAATCCCCCGACGCCATCGATGCTGTGCCCTTGGGAAAGGCACTTGACACGACTTTCTTTACTCAACCCAGGTGTAAAATAGTACCTGTATGTGACACTATTAAAGCAGGTAATACAAGCTTCAGTGCAGTGCCAAATAGTCCTTGTTTCCTAGGACAAAACAAGTACTGCGTTTGTTTGTCCAAATGTGATAAGAAAAAAAGTGAAGTCATCTCGCCAAAAGTCCTAGGACGAAACAAGTAGGGCGAATGTGAATTATGGGACCGGGCCTACGTAGTAAATTCTTCGGGCGTTCTTTTGTTCCTAGTTGCGGAGAATTTGTTTATTCTGGACGCGACAAGACAACTTAAGAAGTAGAACCTCAACTTCTTTATAGCTGTTTGCCTTAGATCAACTTCAAACCTTTAGAATAATAAATCAGGAAACCTCCTGGCCGAGACTATGCACGCAGCAGCCTTGGTCTATGCAATAACCCTTTCTAATGATTAGTGTAAAGTTCGCCTAACCCTGTAGGGTGTAGTTATATAATTTACGGTCCGTGGTGACGTAGAACCAATTGACGACCCCCGCGCCCGAAATATGGGCTCCTACACGCACTCGTGTTTACACCGTGTAACCGCCGAGGCGATGGTCGGTGCGACGCTCCCCTGGCCCCGAGGAGTGTGATTTGCAGGCCTCGGTGACGTAGAATCTGCCGTACAACCCCCGGGCCAGAAATGCTAGTGAGCCGAGATGGCAGCCCTTCTCTACATGTACACGAAGTAGTGTTTACACCGTAGCGCCGCCTCAGTGTTGGTCGGCACGACCCTCTCCTGACCCCGCCGGGGGCAATTTACAGACCCCGGTGACGTAGAGCCCGTCGGACGACTCCTCGCGCCAGAATTAATCCGAGAAGGAAGCCCTTCTCTGCACCTACACGTTCTAGTGTTTACACCGTAGAGCCGCCGCAGTGTTGGCCGGTACGACGCTCCCCTGACCCCGAGGAGCGTACTTAACAGGCCCCGGTGACGTAGAACCCGTCGAACGACTATCCACGCCAGAATTAGCTCCCGTCGGCAAGCCGCTAAATACCGCCGTGCTGTGGACAGACCGACACGGTTGAGTGCTGAGGGACGCGCCGCCATAACAAGACCTGTCCCGACAACAAGGTAGGGCTGCAACATACCACAACCTTTATTATGAGGGTCTTTGCACCCACGACACATTTACGACATTCGTAGGACGATCGCGGATGTGCCGTACAAGATTCAGCCGTCTTGTAACGTAAAACAAGCTTGTTTTGAATCCGTACGTGGACGATTGTCGGTTCTGTTATGGTCTCTCTCAAAACCGTACCTGTCCTATCGACACTGTAGGACTTAAGTTCATCCCAAAAGCTATTTCCGCTAGTCTTCAGAAGGCTTCTTAGGCTGCTTTGACTACAAATGTGTATCTCTGACAGACAATTCCAATGTCGTACTTCTGTGTTCATGTTTAATTAGACATAGACATAAAAACAACGCATAAATATGAACTTATCGACTAGGATTACATTGAAGTTTAGAACAGAGGGACTGTGTGTGTGTTCTATATATTTGAGTGCTTGTCTGTGTGTCTATATCTATGTCTCTCCGTATGTTGGTGTGTCCGTGTCTCTGTCAGTGTTTCTCTGTGTGTGTACTTGTCTGTTTGTCTGTGTGTCCGACTGTGTGTTTCTACGATGCCCAATATGCAGTGTTTTCAAACATACTCGGTGATTCTATTTTTGCCTGTGGGACTAGCTAGAAGGTTCGCCTGTTTGACTGTCTACAGTTTTCTCAGTGCCATTGTTGGAGTCGTAATTTCGTTACGTTTCCGTATTGTACCTGTAGATTTAACTAATATCGTCTAGCGCGGGGGGGGGGGGGTGTCAGAGTAACAGACTCGTCCTTCTAGTTGTGTCTCTTTATGATGAAGTGGTAACTAATTAGGCAGAAGTAAGTAAATGATTAAGAAGTACAAGAACACACATGATGCAAAACTTAATTTTAATTATTGTTTCACCTAGCTTCATTTTGTGGTCTAAAAGATTCTTCAAGGTGATGTCAATTTTGGGTAACTTATATTATTTACTGATTTGTTTGCTTCTCTGTGGCGAGTCTTAGATACCTTGTTAACGTTACCCACTCCACCCCCACCAAAAGATTCGTTAAGTTCATAATCAGATTTCTCCTATGCTTTACATTGGCCGTGCATCTGATTGAGTTACTGTTAGGAAACGGCGAACAATTGTTGACCGGCCTTTTCTATGAATGTTTACTCTCTTCCACGAATGAAGCCGTTAATCACGTTACTTGATATGCTCACTGATCCCCACAGTACAGCCTTCGACTGGGTTAATGCGTGATGGTATCAGTCTTTCTCTGTTCTCCTATTGATACAATAAACATTGCAGACAGACACAGCTATGACGTGCCCGAATGGCGTTGACGTTACAATCAAAGTTCTTTACACGAACGCACACACACGAACATACACACACACAGCCACACACACACACACTCTCTCTCTCTCGCACTCACACACACATACATACACACAAAAACACACAGAAACACACATACACAGAAACACACACACACACACAGAAACACAAACATATATACACATGACGCACACGTGACACATACGTGACACACACAAACCCATACATACATGCATATACACATACATGATACATATATACATACGGGGGCTATGTGATATGAAATATAAGACGTTGTCCAGACTTTAAGTGCCTTCCGCTATCACGCAGGTAAACTCTGACAGGCGGAACATCAAACGAACGCCCGCAGGTGAGAAAAGGTGTACAACACCTGTAAACTTCCGATCCGGTCTGCTGAGCGTGGCTGACGTACAGGTGTGACTGCGCACACGTTTTACGCTGTCCTGAACTTACCTGGGCACTTCTTTCTGACACCTGTCCCCTTGTGTCTACTTACTCTGGGGGTAGGTCAGACCCTGAAATCTACGAAGGCCCAATACGACATTCTTCGCGGCCCTCGAGCACTCCCCTCCCCCACCACCATAATATCCATGTATGCATAGCAGGAGCGACTCGGAAATCTACGAAGGCCCAAAGGTACAAACTTCGCAGCATCCTAGTAGTTCCCCCTCATTACCATTTACACATACTCAGGGTTTTTAAAGCAGGATAAATTCTGAAATGTACGAAGGCCCAAAACTACTCAATTTCTTTCTACCGGAAATTGTTGTGAAAACAATATTACGTATCTCTAAGAAGGTGCTCCCAAGTCTGTTGCCAAAGTTGCTTTGCTTGCATGTTACAATGAAACAGTGCGTTATTCCCGTTTCAGGAGGACTAAAACAGATAACCCACTATAGACATGCAACTTTATACAACAAGCAAAACGTTATAATGGCCAGCCCGGAGCCTGAACCATGGGGAGGGAAAATCATCCGCTACAAGAAACTGGCTTCTGTAGAGAGTGAAGAGATTGGGAACGAGTCGAGCAGCTCCGAAGAAGACCTACGGACGAGAATCACAAATTTGGGGCAAAACGGGACCGGAACAGACAGAGAACGAGGGTACGACGAAACCGGAACTGACGGGAAACGAGACCGCTCCGCGGTGAATGCCGGGAGCGCTGAGCGCCTGGCCCTGGACGCGGCTAGCGTGGCGGTGGACACCTGGGAACGAGGGAACGTGCCCAAGTCTCCTGACCAGTGGTCGTCTGCGCGCTCCTCATTGGTCTGGGAAGAGGAGGAAGAGGAAGCAACGGATGAGTCATCGGAGACGGAGAAGCCGGCGGTCACCATGAACGAGCGCCTCCCGGCGGACGTGCGCCTCCCTGCACCCCCGGTGCACAGGAAAGCCTACAACAGGCCGCTGGAGCCGTTAGAGGGGAGTAGCAGCTCCTGCAGCAGCCTGGTCCCTCCGTACCGCGCCCCTGTCCGCGTCGAGCAGAACTGCAGGCGGCCCGCTGAGCCAGTCAGAATTGAACTGCCCGAGGAACGAGTGAACACCCGACGGCCCGAAGGACTGACCAATGGCGAACCTCCCCGGGAACGTGCTGACCCTATGTGGCCTGATGGGCCCTCTGATCACAGGGAACGAGTCAGTATCGAGATGCCGGACGAAGTGGTGATTTCCAGCGGTCCCAGCGATCGGGTCGTGGCTGCCATTCCCGATGAAGTCTTTATCACCGAGCAGCCCAAGGACCGAGTTGGCACAAGGCCTGGGGAACGAGACGGTACTGGCCATGGAGTGCCCTGGACACGAGTCAGTAGTGGTGGACCAAAAGAAAGAGTCGTGGAGGAACCGCTCCGAGGGTTAGTCAGCATGGCAAGGTCAGCGTCACATTCCAGTACCGGACGTCCCAGGG
Source organism: Branchiostoma lanceolatum (assembly GCF_035083965.1). Lineage (NCBI taxonomy): Eukaryota > Metazoa > Chordata > Leptocardii > Amphioxiformes > Branchiostomatidae > Branchiostoma > Branchiostoma lanceolatum. The sequence goes on from NC_089740.1 coordinate 15,728,385, forward strand.
TACGAGAGGCACACTCCAGTACCGGAAGTCCCAGGGTACGAGAGGCACACTCCAGTGCCGGAAGTCCAAGGGTACGAGTTACCTCTACACCGATCGGAAGCGGAGATACGGAGCCAATCACAGACTGCAGAGAGGGCGGCAATAACGCACCGCCAAAAGGTACCATGATTCAATTATTAACTTCTTGAAAACTCATTTTTATGAATGGCATCATTACGTAAGCATCACCAGACAAGTGTTTACAATGATGAAAAGTTTGTTTTTCTTCAAAGTAACAAAAAGATGAAGAGAGAGTAACGCTGCACTCAAGTTGTGATTAAAGTTTATATGTTGATTTTAGTTATAACTGGTTTAGATTTGATTACATTCGTACAGCAAGAGAATTTGCTACCAAACCTAGTACTGACCCACTCTTCCGATACAGACGGGGGGCGATACGGACTGTTAAGCATGTACGTCACAGTTACACTGACGTCACTTTTCTGGAGGTTGTAGCGGGTCAGTACAAGACCGAGAAGACCTAAATTTCAGCCCAAATCTCTCTCTTTCTTAAAGCTTAATGGATGAACCTATTAAAAAATCGTATATGTGGGAAGTGATATCAAGGTCCTACGTTGGTGACCAGTCACCTTTTCTACAGAAGCGCCCTCTAGCGGTTCCAGCCAGGCGCTGTCGCCGCTGCGGTGGGACACGCACCTGCCGAGCGCCGCGCGGGCTGGCGACCCGCTGGGGTACTGCATCTACGCGCGCAGCATCGCCGAGATCGTCACGGACAAGAACACCGAGATGCCGCTCACCGTGGGCATATACGGCGGCTGGGGCATGGGCAAGACGTATCTGCTCGGCAAGATGAAAGGTAAGGTATCACTTACACGGGTATACGCAGGCGTATACGGCTGGGGCATGGGCAAGACCTATATACTCGGCAAGATGAAAGGTAAGGTATGCCCATAGACATATACGGGGGTTTATACGTAGGCGTATACGGCAGCTAGGGCATGGGCAAGACGTATCTGCTCGGCAAGATGAAAGGTAAGGTATCACTTACACGGATATACGCATGCGTATACGGCTGGGGCATGGGCAAGACCTATATACTCGGCAAGATGAAAGGTAAGGTATGCCCATAGACATATACGGGGGTTTATACGTAGGCGTATACGGCAGCTAGGGCATGGGCAAGACGTATCTGCTCGGCAAGATGAAGGGTAAGGTATCACTTACACGGGTATACGCAGGTGTATACGGCGGCTGGGGTATAGGCAAGACGTATCTGCTCGGCAAGATGAAAGGTTAGATCTCACTTACACGGGTATACGCAGGCGTATACGGCGGCTGAGGCATGGGCAAGACGTATCTGCTCGGCAAGATGAAAGGTAAGATATCACTTTTACGGGTATACGCAGGCGTATGCGGCTGGGGCATGGGCAAGACGTATCTGCTCGGCAAGATGAATGGTAAGATGGCCACAGGCCTATATGGGAGTATATACGTAGGCATATACGGTGGTTGGGGCATGGGCAAGGCGTATCTACTCGGCAAGATGAAAGGTAAAATATGCCGATAGGCATATATCGGGGTATATACGTAGGCATATACGTCAGCGGGGGCATGGGCAAGACCTGTCTGCTCGGCAAGATGAAAGGTAGCATGATCTTACTAGAAGTATATTCGTTTAGTTCATGACAAACTCACATTGGCGGCATATACGTAATCTGAGCTCTCAAGTGTCCATTTCACCCGTATGGGACGGCTTGGGCACAGGCAAGACGTATCTGTTTGCAGGAAGTAAAGCACAATTCTGGTGGATGAAAATACGCGTATAAACCGGACCTCTGGGAAGAACGGCCTGGGCCGACAGGGCATTTCCAGCCTAAATAAAGGATATTGATTGATTGGTTGATTGATTGACTGATTGACCGATTGACTGATTGATCGATTGATTGACTGATTGATTCATTAATTGATTCACTGATTTATTGATCTATTGATCTATTGATTTATCGATTTGTCGGTTTATTGATTTATTGATTTATTGATATGTTGCTTATTTGCTTGATTGTTTGATACAGAAACGGTGGACAAAATCATCGAGGAGAAGAGAGCGGAACACGCTGAGTACGTGAAAGGGGAAGTTGACGGGGTGGAACAGAACAAGACCCGCGGGCAGAAGACGCGCCGGTTCCCGCCCGTCCTATTCTACGTCCTGCTGGCGCTGGGCCTGACGTGTCTGGGCGCGACCGTCGCCTGCGCTTTCCTCTTCGACCGGGTGTGGGTCGTGTTCCTTGTCGGCACGGTGGGTCCAGATAAGGCCTGTTGGTTTAGTTGTACACGTACTTATTTACTTATTATTTTAGACTTATGTTTTGTACTGATTGTATTGTGTTATCCATGGCCCCACTGCAAAGCAGTGTATAGTGCACTGAGTTGGGCCACCCTGGCTAAATAAAACAGAAACAAACAAACAAACAAACAAACAAACAAATTAACAAGACTAAACTTTTTGTCCAACACTGTAAGAGAAATCGGGACTTACCCCAAATTTTCGGTTGACTCCATCAACCCTGTTCACGGAATGAACCCGGCTACTGCAACGTGACGTCAGCGACTTACTTAGTATACTTATTTTGGTCGAGCTCCCGCTCGAACCAAACTTGAAAGCTAAGATTCTCCACTCGACCCTATGTTCCATCAGGGACTGGATTTCCTTTACTTCAGTAAGGTTGGTGTCGGCTCTTAGCTTGTCGATGAAGGTGCCTTTTGGTCTTCCACGGCTTCTCTTCCCTTTTGTAGGCTCCCATAACACTAGTCTGGAGGCTATGATTGTTTAGTTGTAGACACTTGTGTTATTTAGTATCTTTGCTTCGGTGGGTCCCGGGTTCAAAACCACTGATAAACGGCCCTTAGGAAAGGCATTTTACACGTCTTTCCTCAATCTACCCAAGTATGAATGGGTACCTGACTTCGCTTGAGGTATTGAGGTCAACTGCTGGCACCGAATGGCAGCCACCCAGATCCTTTCAACAGTTCAACAAAGAGCACGAGTGGAGCAAATATGTATCTGTTGTGTATTATGCCATTGCAAACCCTGCAGCAATTCAGCACTAGATATAGAAAGGCTGCCATTGCACAGGTAATTTCTGACCAATAAAGCATGATCATTTCTGTAATACAGAAAAAATAACTGAATGTAACGAAATGTTTCATGTGGTGTCGTTCGTGATTGTAAACCCTGCACCAGTTCAGCACTAGTATAGAAAGGCTGCCATTGCACAGGTAATTTCTGACCAGTAAAGCATTATCATTCTTATGTGTAACGAAATGTTTCAGGTGGTGGCGTTCATTCTCCTGGTGGCGACGGTGGTGCACGGGTTCCGGCGGCGGATCCTGGGCTGCTGCACCGAGAGAGTCGCCCTGCTACAGAAGTCCAACCCCATGCACTGGATGGTCGGCATCTACCTGGAATGGGTGAAACCGCCGAACATGGCGGAAAAGCCGCAGGACAACAGTCTACAGTATGAGGTAAGGGTCACCCTACTCTTCAACACATCTCTAACTACTCTTCAATCTATCTCTACCACTTAAGATAGACCCCCCCTCCCCACTGGCATGGCGGAAAAGCCGCAGGACAACAGCCTACAGTACGAGGTAAGGGTCACTCTACACTTCAACACATCTCTAACCACTCTTCAATCTATCTCTACCACTTAAGGTAGACCCCCCTCCCCACTGGCATGGCGGAAAAGCCGCAGGACAACAGCCTACAGTATGAGGTAAGGGTCACTCTGCTCTTCCACATATCCCTAACCACTCTTCAATCTATCCGTAGCGCTTAAGAAAGACCCCCCCTCCCCAAACCACAGGACAGCAGCCTACAGTACGAGGTAAGGACAAACCCTACACTTCTCCATGGTACAGCGAAAACAGGGGGTGATAGCCGTCCAACTCTTCAACCTATAGCGATCACGTACGATAGACCCCCTCCTAAATATAATGGACAAACCACAGCACGGTACAGCTTACAGTATGAGGTAAGGACCGCCCCTACCCTTCACAACGACACCGCGAAAACAGGGGTTGGTAGCCGTATTGATGCGAGAACCGTCTAACCCTTCGACATGCCTCTGCTTAGATAGACCCCCCTCCCAACATGGCGGAGCTGTAGACTATTCCAAGGCACATTAATATTGTTGTAGTTTAAACATTTGCATGCCAGTATATGTTTCGGTTGTTTCAGAAGAAAGTAGATGCAGCCTTACCGATGGATATTTCGAATTCAGTCTTCTTAATTGAAGAAGAATGACCATTTTCCTTTCACCTATGGCCCACTCTTGGAGTCACATGTCCGCAATCGTGGCGTTTTTTTTCAAACCTAAATTAATTTCCTGTCTCTCCAGGTGATCTGGGTACACTTCAACGCCTGGGAGTTCTCCGGCTGCAAGGTATTGTGGGCCGGCATCGTCACCACGCTGTGTGACGCCATCGAGGAAAAGGTCGGCAGCAGGCCGGCAAGGTTCTTCCGGGTCATCCAGGTGAGTTGACGTCACTTCCGCTGTATGTCGAACGTGTGGGTTAGTTGTATTGTGGTAGGAAAGTGGCTGTTCAGATGAACTTGGTCCAAAATAGTCCAACTAACCTTTATCTAAACAGGACGCTGGGCGATACTAGCTTCAAATTCTAGTCATGTTGGACCATCTTTCAGAAAGCTCTGATTATAATGACAGTTTGGAAATCAGCCCAGTTGAAAGGGACCAGTCAAGATCGATATTAAATAGATAAATACTATTAGACAAAAGTCTACTATGCCTTGTATGCTCCATGTCATCACGATGTTCGTCTTTCATTTTCCCTGAAGTGAGTTGTAACACCCCCCCCCCCCCCCCTTACAGGACCAGTTCAATGGAGGTATTCAAGATTGATAAATAGATGCAATTAGATATCATAAATAAAACAGTCTTCTATGCGTTGTATCCTCCATGTCATCACGATGTATGTTGTTTGCCTGGCTCTTTCCCAGAAGCAAGCTGTTTGCATTTCTCTCAATGAAGTGGGGTCGTGTAGCGTAACGGCAGGATTTCCGACTCAGAACCAAGGTGCCCCGGGTTCGAATCCCCTACTGCCACCGATCTTGCGCCCTTGGGAAAAAGGCACTTTACACGACTTTCCTCATCGCCCACCCAAGTGTAAAAATCGGGTACATCAGCAATAGCTGCCTGTGTCCCACGTGTATTGCACTGTTGCAGTTCCAATAAAATCTAAATCCAAAATCCAGCTGAAGCTTTAACCAAAGGTACCCCCCTCCTCCCCAGGGCCAGTTGAATGGAGGCGGGAAAAAGGCCTTGTTCAGGCGCGCCTGGTTCAAACTGCTGCTGTCGGCGGTGGGTGTCGTCATCCTGGTGGTGATAGTTCTGATCCTCGTCTTTAGTCCCCGGTGTAGCGTTGTTTATGTGTTGTTCACGTGTTGTTCACGTGTTGTTCACGCGTTGTTCACGTGTTTTAGGGCCAGCTGAATGGAGGCGGGAAAAAGGCCTTGTTCAGGCGCGCCTGGTTCAAACTGCTGCTGTCGGCGGTGGGTGTCGTCATCCTGGTGGTGATAGTTCTGATCCTCGTCTTTAGTCCCCGGTGTAGCGTTGTTTATGTGTTGTTCACGTGTTGTTCACGTGTTGTTCACGCGTTGTTCACGTGTTTTAGGGCCAGCTGAATGGAGGCGGGAAAAAGGCCCTGTTCAGGCGCGCCTGGTTCAAACTGCTGCTGTCGGCGGTGGGTGTCGTCATCCTGGTGGTGATAGTTCTGATCCTCGTCTTTAGTCCCCGGTGTAGCGTTGTTTATGTGTTGTTCACGTGTTGTTCACGTGTTGTTCACGTGTTGTTCACGCGTTGTTCACGTGTTTTAGGGCCAGCTGAATGGAGGCGGGAAAAAGGCCCTGTTCAGGCGCGCCTGGTTCAAACTGCTGCTGTCGGCGGTGGGTGTCGTCATCCTGGTGGTGATCGTCCTGACCCTCGTGTTCTCCGGGGGCGCGGAGGAACTGGACAAGTTCATGCAGGTACTCAAATGATCATATGTTGTATGTTGTAGAAATTGTATATTGTTGTACCATAAATATGTAATGATATATGTTGATAGAGTTATTAGGACTCAAATGACTGTGTATCTCTGCTATATTGTATCTGACCCTTACCTCTTCCCTCATGACCTTAATGAAAAGCGGCCTGCGTGCCGATTTGAGATTATCATGAATAAACAAAGGTTTAAAAAAAAATGATGATTGGATATTGAAGTATTTGCGAGTCCCAAATTTGGCTGATTTTATATCCCCCCTCGTCCCGACTCCAATATCCTGTTTTCTACCAGCTAACGTGGGGGAGTTATAGTTTGCGGAAAAGAAATTATTTTTCTATTCTTTGATTCAACACTGTGCAGCCTGGCTATCGAACTGAAAAATGACTTCTTCGGCATTAGATTTTACCCAAACCAAAGAAATGTCAGTACGGAACTCAGATTGACGTCAATACACGCACAAGTGTGATCTGGCCCGAATGATAAAACCTCAGCCACATTTATAACATGTCGAATCTGAATCTCAGGGTCCACAGATCAAAGCTATAATCGGCTCCATCACCGGTTTCCTGGGTCTCGGGATCGTCGTGCATCTTAGAAAGGGGGTCGACATCGTCAAGAACATGGCCACGTCTCAGAAAGAGAAGCTGGACGCACAGATGAAGAAACCAGACTTCGCCGAGCAGCTAGGATTCATGTCAGAGGTTTGTTTTTGCTTCTTGTTTGTTTGTTTGTTTGTCTGTTTGTTTAGACATCCGTTAGCACGTGACATCAAAGATGCCGGGAAGTTGGTTTCACCCTCTGACCAGCTGCTGACGTCATGTGCCTATAAGGTCACGTGAGCAAAGAGTCTTGTCGGTTGAATCTGAAAAATGCTCCGGTAGAAGATTTGAATGAAAACTTATAATCCCGCTCTTTTGGTCCTTGATGAAAGCTGAAATTTTTCAATAAATGGAGAAAATTGACGAGTTTGCTTTTTGTATGGTGTACAGACGTCAATAATGTGACCATTCATACAAAATAGATAAACTTTTATGTGTATTTTTCTCCAGGTGAAGTCTGAGGTTCAGACGGTGACGTCACTCCTGCGGTTCCTAGAACACGTGATGGGGATCCAGTACCGCGTCATCATCGTGGTGGACGACCTGGACTGTTGCCCTGGCGACCGCGTGGTGGGCGTTCTGGAGGCCATGAACATCCTGCTGTCGGACGAGGAGAGCAACATCATCTCCATCGTCGCCATGGACCCGAAGATCATCGTCAACTGTCTGGAGAATCGTCTGACGGACACCATCACCAACAACTCCAGCGGGTTCGTGACGTGTCAGTTACGTCATATGTTTGTGTATTCTACGTGCTGCTTACCTGTTTTTGTTTATGTTTATGTGTTGTTCACGTAGTGTTCACGCGTTGCTCACGTGTTGTTCACGTGTTGTTAGGTACGAGTACTTGCGGAGGATTGTGCAGTTCCCGTTGTAGTGTTGTTTATGTGTTGTTCACGTGTTGTTCACGTGTTGCTCACGTGTTGCTCACGCGTTGTTCACGTGTTGTTCACGCGTTGTTCACGCGTTGTTCACGTGTTGTTCACGTGTTGTTCACGTGTTGTTCACGTGTTGCTCAAGTGTTGTTCACTTGTTGTTCGCGTGTTGTTTACGTTTTGCTCACGCGTTGTTCACGTGCTGTTGGTTACGAGTACCTGCGGAGGATTGTCCAGTCCCCGGTGTAGTGTTGTTTGTGACAGGTTTCTTATCCACAGAACAGACGGAACAGCCTAAGATCTCGGTTCACACTCCTTTTATTCCACTCATGAACAATCCGGCCACTTCTCAGAACTCTCAGATCCCATCTGACCCCGGTCACTGACGCCGGACCTCTCCCCAGTTCTGGGCCCTACCATTATCTCAGGATGGGGGGTGACACTTATCATGACACCTCCCCCAGGAAGATAACTATACATCAGATATCTTCTAACATCATGTACTATCCTAATTTAGCATCTAACAAATCTAAACTAACACATGTCATGTTGCTGCTACATTCTTTCCCTGTCCCTCATTACACCATACTCCTGTTGTCTGCCACGTTTTCCCGCTTCTCTCATGAGCTCCTGCTGCCTCTGCAGCCAACGCAGACGACCCCGCCGGAAGACAGGGTCTTCACTCATGAGCTTCTGTATCCTCTCCTCCACGATACTTCTGCTCTTCACGTCTGCCGTCGGAGGACACTTCACGTCTCGATACCCTTGCTTCTGCCTCGCTGGGATCTGATACCGCGGAACTACCGACTTTGTCTTCCCAGCACGATTTTTGTCCTCCCCCAACTCATTCTTACTCTCCTGAGTTGCTACCGGACTTGCCCTACTCGTGACGCAGGCCTCCCCGTAGTCGTTGCCTAGCAACACCGGGTAGGGTGTGTTCATCACCCCTACTTCCACAACCTTCGCATCCCCTCCCACTTCCAACTCGACTCTTGCCGTGGGAATGGTATCCACCGTCCCATTGGCCAACCTGACCCTGATTTTGTCTTCTTGGTAGGCATTCCGCGGCACCAACTTCTGGTTGACGTACGTCTTTGAACTCCCGGTGTCCCGGTACACCGTCACCTTCCGGCCATTTACCGCTCCACTGCTGCTGTACCTACTCTCCTCCCCCAAGATTCCGTCCGCGTCCCAGGGTTTGGCTCTCCCCTGTGCGAACATACTCTGCGCGAGCATACTCTTCCTAGGGGATTCTCTCTTCAAACTTGGGCAATCTGCTTTCAGATGACCTGTTTCGTAACAGTGGTAACAGGTCCCGCGGAAACCTCCCCCGAGCTCCCTGGAGCTACCGTTACCGCTCTTCCTGGTGGACACCCCCCCTCCTGAACTTGGTGAGTTGCGTGGGCGGGCACCTTCGGCCAAATTTCTATCGTGCGCGATCAGGTACTGCTCACTTAATGTCCCGATCTCCTCCAGCGACTTGGGCTTCCTCTCGCGGAGCCACACCGCCAAATCCACAGGGCACGAGTCCAGGAACTGTTCTTGGATAATCTTATTACATATCCCCTCGTACGTCTTCGGCGTCCCGGCCAGGTCCAGCCACCTGTCCAGGTAACTACCCAACCGGGTAATGTACTGGTCGGGCGCTTCTCCCTCCTGCGGGAGCTCGGTTCTGAACTTCTTCCGGAACCCGTCTTCAGTTAACTCGTACCTCTTAAGCACATCCTCCTTTACCTTCTCATAGTCCTGTGCATCTGTCTCTGACATGCGGTTGAGTACATCCAGGGCCTTCCCTGTTAGTAGAGCGCTAAGCGTGGACGCCCATAGGTGTTCCTCCCAGTTGTTGGCCCGAGCAAAGCGCTCAAACCTTAGGAGGTACCCATCGATCTCCTCGCCCTCGACATAGCAAGGCAGCCTTGGCGCCTTCGCCTTAACTTCACCCGTACCGCCTTTCTTTCCCGCAACCTCCGCTTGTTTTAGCTTAAGAACTTCCATCTCAAGCTCGTGCTTCCTCTGAGCATCGCGCTCTCTCGCCCGTTCGTCCCTCTCAAGGGCTTGTTGTTTCTCAACAAACTCTAGAATGTCTGGCCCTTCTAGCCCCATCTCCTTCGCTTGTGCTATCAACACATCCATGACCACACAGGTCAGAGACTCCCTGCCTGCAGCAATGTACCGTCCCCTAGTTAAGCCCTTACAAAATTCAAAACAGATGTGCAACAAGCAAGTCTGTCCTCTCTGGGGAAGGGACCCTCTGACTGCAGCAATGTACTACCCCCTACAAATACAGTATAGAGTTCCCCAAATTCAGCCCAGATGTGATATGCTGACAAAACAACAGGCTTGTTATCTCTATCTTTCACAACCCCCCACAACAGAAAGTCAACAGGAACAAACAACAGAAGGTCTATCCTGAATAAAAATAAGAAAAACACCAACTGTTCGATTCAGCTAAAGTTATGTCGGAAGTCCTTTCTCTCTCTTAGTCCTAAAGTGACAAAAGTCGAGTGTTCTACAATTTCACCGACGGGAAATTCCCCAGTTCCCACTCCAACTTATGTCCTTTTCTTGGCTGCTTCCTCGTCAGCACGGGTCCTCTTGCCTGGGTCCTGGAACAGAATCCTCCTGGAATCTGCTCTTGGCCCCGAACCCCTGATCGACGCAGCCTTCTTCCCCGCCACGTGTATACGCCTCACTGCAGACACGCACGAACACAGCCAGTGTCCGTTTCTGCAGGCTATCCCACGGTCCTGGCAGAACACCGCTTCTCCAAACGGCACCCCCGATGGATATGCTAACTTCTCTGCCACGTGTATACGCCTCTCCGCAGACACCCACGAACACAGCCACAGTGTCCGTTTCTGCAGGCTATCCCACGGTCCTGGCAGAACACCGCTTCTCCAAACGGCACCCCCGATGGATATGCTAACTTCTCTGCCACGTGTATACGCCTCTCCGCAGACACCCACGAACACAGCCACAGTGTCCGTTTCTGCAGGCTATCCCACGGTCCTGGCAGAACACCGCTTCTCCAAACGGCACCCCCGATGGATATGCTAACTTCTCTGCCACGTGTATACGCCTCTCCGCAGACACCCACGAACACAGCCACAGTGTCCGTTTCTGCAGGCTATCCCACGGTCCTGGCAGAACACCGCTTCTCCAAACGGCACCCCCGATGGATATGCTAACTTCTCTGCCACGTGTATACGCCTCTCCGCAGACACCCACGAACACAGCCACAGTGTCCGTTTCTGCAGGCTATCCCACGGTCCTGGCAGAACACCGCTTCTCCAAACGGCACCCCCGATGGATATGCTAACTTCTCTGCCACGTGTATACGCCTCTCCGCAGACACCCACGAACACAGCCACAGTGTCCGTTTCTGCAGGCTATCCCACGGTCCTGGCAGAACACCGCTTCTCCAAACGGCAAAGTTCTCCTAGTTCTGACAAAGCTCTCCTGGCCTTGACCCACCGATTCTTCAAGGTTTTCCGCTGATCCAAGCCGAACAACGCCAATGTGACAGGTTTCTTATCCACAGAACAGACGGAACAGCCTAAGATCTCGGTTCACACTCCTTTTATTCCACTCATGAACAATCCGGCCACTTCTCAGAACTCTCAGATCCCATCTGACCCCGGTCACTGACGCCGGACCTCTCCCCAGTTCTGGGCCCTACCATTATCTCAGGATGGGGGGTGACACTTATCATGACATTGTTTATGTGTTGTTCACGTGTTGTTCACGCGTTGTTCCCGTGTTGTTAGGTACGAGTACCTGCGGAGGATTGTGCAGTTCCCGGTGTGCCTGCCGGAGCCGAGCGTGGCGGACCGGCGCAAGATGCTCTACACGGTGGTGGACGGAAAGAGCGGCATCTTGGTCCGGAAGTACATCTCCGTTAAGACCGGCAGAATCTCCTTCAAGGCGGGGACCAAGGCGCGCCAAATGTTCCTGAAGGACGGCCAGGGACAGACCTCAACCAAGGGCAGAGCGTCCCTGTGGACAGCCCTACCGGATGCACCCTATGACCTTGAAAACCAAGATGGTGGCCCCCAGGACCTTCCGAACCAAGATGGCGGCTCCCAGGAGGGTCCCTCTGCTCCACTCCTGCCGACATCGCAGCAATCTGACGAAGTTGACGTGGCAGCGAGAACGTTGATAGGAGCACTGGAAACCCAAGTCAGCACTCACGAAGTCCTGAATAACTTAAGGCAAGACATCATGGATGACGTTTACAAAGACTTTCTAGGTGACGTCATCCAGGCACTTGATGACGACGATGGTGACGCAGACAATGATATCATGCCGTATATCCATGGCAACGCGCTCCACATCACAAGCCTGTACCACATATTGCGCATGACCGTGAAGGTTCTCAGGCACAGACAGCTGCTGAAGCGGGTCACGCCTCGCCAGGTGGCGTTTTGGGTCGTTCTGGTGGAGCAGTGGCCCTACCGGACAAGCTGGGTACTGCAGTACATCGAGGACTCTCAGCAAAAAGACAGAATCAGGCGACGTTGCAATCACGTGACCGGATCGGATGAGCAGATTTCAACGTCATACATAGACGGGAAGGATGAGATAAACAAGTGAGTATTTTTTACACGTCATGAGAAAAATTGTTCAACATGCTTTATTTGAAAATAAATGTATACTTGTTGTCATGAAGTCTACTTCGACGACTTACTGAAAACTTTTGTAATTTCTCTCAAATATGAAATCAGACTACAAATATCTGAGGGAGGATTGCTCTTGTTTCACCCAATATCTCTTTTGCTATCGATATCCTTAATGAGTCTTAATCAACTGCATATGACCAAACTTAGGGCAATCGACATTAACCTTACCGGGACGGGGGGCGATATAGACTTTCAGCTGTCCATAAGTTTTGAAGATCTGTACCCAATATCATCATGAGGTTATTTTTTGCTTAACGAGTTTTGCGTGATTTTTTTTCTGCAGGGACACCAAACTAGCTGCCGTGTTCGTCAAGGTGAAACCGGAAATGGGCCGGGTGGACAAGGAGGGTTTCCGGCGGCTGAATAACCTTGACGGTGACCCCGAGATGTTCGAATTGCTGCTGACGGAGTCAAAGTTCACCGTGCAGGTGCGTGCACATGAGGGCAACTTCCTCAATTGTGAGGATGTATTTTAACAGTTTGAGTGGGTATTTTACTGGACTGCGGCACGTTGGCGACCTCACTGCGGCCTAAACTGGATTTGTGTTACCCTTGACTCTATAGTGGGAATTCATGCAAAATGTACAAGCATGACTTATAAAAGATAACAAAACACAAAAAGCGTAAAAAGATTCGAGAGAGAAACAGAGAGAAGAGAGAGAGAAACTGCGAGAGAATTTGAGAGAGAGATATTGAGAGAGAACGAGAGAGAGCGAGAGAGAGAGAGAGAGAGAGAGAGAGAGAGAGAGAGAGAGAGAGAGAGAGAGAGAGAGAGAGGAGAGAGAAATTCCACTAAGAGATGCCTTTAATGTGCGTTTCAGGACATGATGAACCTGCTCCCCTGCACCATCAACTTGGACTATTCCATCCAGCGGAGGATCGCCGCAGCCAGAGGACTCACCGTGGAGTAATGATAGGAACCGCTAGGGGTCTCTCTCCAGAAAGAGCAGCGTAATCTTCATTGATAGTTGGCAGAATGGGGATGAGTTGTAGAAAATTAATCATTCGAGAATTCCTCTTTTTCACAGACAGTTTTTAACTGTAGGTACAGGTAAATGATGTTTTAGCTTATCGGGACTTTTATCCATGGAGGAAAGATAGTCTCCGCTAGGGGGCTCTCCTAAGAGGAAACAGTAGGCTTTTTTTTCCAGAGAAGAACAGCCAATGTACTTGATCAGACTTTAAAGCTTACTATAGTACATATTTTAGACACTGAATTTCTTTCAGAAAGTTTTTTTCTGGGTCTACGTTCTGAAATGTAAGGTTACAATCGACCGCTTACATTACGCAATTAAACAGTTACTCAAGTAACGGTATAAATTCTGAAAACGGTCAGACGTTTCAGGGAGTATCCTTTTGTCAATGGCACAGTGTCACTGACGTTAAATAGTGAATGCTCCCTGAAACGTCTGGCCGTTTCCAGAGTCTCCCCAGCTCCTTGATTAACTGTTTCATTGCGCATTTTGTTACCTGGATGACTAAACTTCTTCTGCAGACCACCAGTTTTGCTTGAACATCTATACTTTTACCAATCCACGTTGTAATATGATATACTCAAGTTACATTCAAGCCATTTTATACAAAACATTTATATATAATCACTAGAGAAAGATGTTAGAAGGACATCTGAAACCTCTGATATTTTCATATTGTAATCCAGTGGTATACTAGTAGATTGAATTAGAACTTTATTCATTTTATGCTATTTATCTTATTTCATTGCCAAAGGTGGTGGGAGAAAATATCATCTGGAGTCAATGACACAAACTTACTGTAACCAAGTGTTGGATAGACTATTGTTCGAATTCACAGCCATTCAACGCAAACATAATATACCTCATGCACAACGGGAATCTGTTCTTTCTCTTTATGGTGTTTGCGCTCACGTGACTATGACGTAAGCATCGCCCGCCATGCTGAATGGTTAAACGGGGGATGAATTTTGATTTTCCCTACAGCCTCGTAATTACGTATGAATTATGCAATATGCAAATTTATAGGTCAAACTTTCCTGGTTTCAACCAATCAGCGTGGCGGCTGTGACGTCACGTGACGCACCTCTTACGTTATGATGATTTGACAACATTTGTATGAAATAAACACTGGAATGAAACCGAATCCTGTTCACTTTCACGATTTTTCCTACCTAGCCAGACAGTTTGACTAAGAAAGCATTGAAAAGTTTGAGTTTGATATGTTGCTATATCTTTATACTGTATTTCGTCTTTATACGAGTTTAGCTAAGTGGTATAACTAAGTTAGACTTTGTTCGTGTGTTAGGAGGGTTCGTACAAGTCAAAATAACGGATGAATGTTAAACCGATTTGTTAACTTTGATGGTTATCGTACAAAATATTACATTTCCCCACCTCTCCAAACCAGTGAAAAAGGTACCTTTCCTTAATTGCCAGTTTCCAGAATAGGTTTAACTCTTCAGTTGTAGTATGAAAACAGCACAGGTTTTTGACGGATGGCGACGTACGTTCCGGTGCCATGACGTAGCTTCCGGTGTGATAACTGCAAAAGTCCTATAAACTTTACATAACCATCAAAACTATTCTAAACTGCCGCTCTGAAACACAATGCAGCCGGGCGATCGTGTTGCCGTATCTGTTTCAAGCATTCATCAATCAATCTCGGCGTACGACGTAACAATGGCGGCGGTCATATTTCTGTGTGTTTTACCCTTCCATGGGCGACGGACCGAGTCCGGACTCAAACAGTAGCGCTCCTGACTCGCCTCGGGGAGAAACTGTCTTTCCACAGATTTTTATAGATACCGACACACAAGGTAAGTAAAGGTGCTGTCTACGCTTGTATTATTTCATTAAGGGTTATATAGTTAGGGACTTCGGACGTTTTTAGTGTGTAGATATCGAGACAAAAAACCAATTACGAAGTTTAGCCCCCCCCCCCCACCCCCCGCCCCCCTCAACACTCCCCGGTTCCTATATCTCAGTCCCCGGAACGTACCGATTCCATATGTTGGGGACTTTGAGGCTTCTTTTGTTTAGATATAACAACAACATCGTCGGCAACATAATTATGTGTACGTCCCGTTTGTCGCATCCCGTTCCACGGAGTGTTTTAAATGGGTCTGTTGCTTGCTGTAACTGATGTATATACTCGGGTGTAAGCCTTCGACATGACTGCTGCTCATACTGGGACGCAGAGATGTTTTAACTTTGAACACCTAACTTTTCTGGTTGTAAAAAGAACTAAAGGTACTTTTTCTAGCCACTTGTGTGACGAACAGAACACTTCGCTTACTTCCTGTGTTTTTTTAACGAACTCGCTCAGTGCAAGGCCATAGGGGGGGCACTCATCTAAGCACTGGACTAATTCTAACTGTAGCAGCATCTCTTCACCCTAGGTCAGAAACATCAATGCTCGAGACAAGCATGGCTTCACTGACCCATTAGGAGAAGCAGGGGTTACGAAGGCTGCTCGGGAAATTCCCTACCCCACTTAGGCCGGAATGTTTTGGTCCACTCACACCGGGGCATGCCCCTACTCTTTTTCTCTCCAGGCCCTTCCCGACTTGTCTTCCCATGTCTGCACGTGTATGTACGCCTTCTTGCTTTTAATTTGCTGCAGTGCCAAATAGATTGTAGTCGTTCTCCTTGGTCTTATCTGGAGGAGCTACAGGTTTGTACAGGACAGCTAGCCGCCTACATGTCAAGACACTTAAGAATTTTCAAGAGAAACCATGCCTCGCACTACAATGCTATTAACAGCACACGGCCCTATACACATACATTAACAAAGAATACGATAAAGATATATCACATGTCAATAACACGTTAGTCTTTTGCGGGTCAGGTGTGAACTACTAACATTGAAATACAGTTCATTTGAGTAAAACTGGGATTGATAGTATATAACAAACGCCTCTGCTCTAGTGTTTGTATCTGTAGCATCGACAGTGATACATGTATGTTCTGAACACAACACCACCGAGCGCCTATCACCCGACGCCGTCTCCATGGCGACGGAAACCCCACCCCTTAAGGGGTCAGTTAAGGGTCAGAACGATATACCGTATACTGTTGCCCTGGTGACAGTAACAACGCCCTTAAGGTCAGATGAGGTTAAGTCGACCTAGTTTGCAAAGGGGGTTCGAGATGAGATTGTGAAGGGGCTGAGAAACAACAGCGATTTATTTCCTTAGCTAGGCTGGGAGACCCCGGTTCAAATCTGGGGAAGGGTATCCTGGTTGGAGCTGCATTCGTCTTTCGCACGTGATCGAGGAGGTGCCTCGAGCACGTGAAAGGGCACTACAACAGCCTCATTACTCGGATTGGTACCTACTGGCTGTGCTGCAAATTGATATTAGGTATATATTGTTACTTTCTAGAACCATGCCGAAGAACAGAGTTGGATGGGACCGAGAGCAGGGCTCTCATGACGACATGAGCGACGACGAACAACCCTGGGAACGAGGTACACGGTCGGCCGATACCATTGACACGGCGGGGGAGCAACAGTCGAATCCCATGGGAGAAGACCAACACAGAAACGTGCTACATCGTGACCAAAACAACAAAACTTCGGAACGATTTGATGGGGAGGGGGGCGACCAACCTTCCACTCTTCGGGTGGAGGATGAGACAGGTATCACACCTGCGCTACCTGTACCTTACTCGGACAGAACAGAACACCTTTCAGGTGACAAGTCTTTACATACGTATACTACTGTCGGGAACACAGCCATAGAAGGAGTACAAGCCATACACGAATCGAACCATGCAAAACCTGACGTTTTTAGATCGAGAAAAGTCGAGCCCATTGCTTCTGGAGACCACCTCTCGGGGCAGCCTGGTCGGACTGACAGCGCCACCATGCGGTGCCAGGTCGCCTATGCAGGAGAGGCGCCTCCACAGGGAGGGATCCCTGGGACTGGGCAGCAGCAGGTCCCAAACGGCTCATACAAGCGGCAAACAAAACGTGAGCTATTTCTCTATTCACACCATCTATATACTTCAAGTTCACGGTAGCAAAATTTCACGGTGCAAGAAAAATTGACATTTTCACTGAACTTTAAAGTAACTTCACGGTGGCAGCAAGTGACTTGCAGAAAGGATGTGTGAAGGAATCATAAATAGGTTTTTCACTGTGATGATAAGTTCACGGTCCAGCGGTGACAGTGAAAACAGTGAACTTAAAGCTACAGTGAAAGAAACAAGAACTACAGGCTTAGTTTCTATTTAATGAATTGTTAAACTTTTTTAAGTTCTCGGATATTCTTGAATGTAGTTCAATCTGTGATGCATAATATTCTTGATATGCCAATAGGGTCAAACATACCATGAGAGTCACAGTCGTTAGAGATTACATGACTTAAGTCCAAATAAAGCCGTAAATATTAATCCACCCATCCGTAAATATGTAGTCCTAATAAATCTATACTTAAAACGAAAATGTAACTCTGTCTCTATTACTTCAAAATTAAGGGAGTGAAACGATATTTTGTGCGTCTGTCGTGTTTCTGACCGATACTTGCAAAGCAGTATGTCATTGTAAAGGGGGTGAAGTCTGCCATCTCTCTTGATATATGTGAGCAGAACATAACTTACTCACCTACTTACTTACTTACTTACTTACTTTCTTACTTACTCACCTACTTACTTACTTACTTACTTACTCACCTACTTTCTTACTTACTTACTTACTTTCTTACTTACTCACCTACTTAGTTACTTAGTTACTTACCTACTTACTTATTTACTTACGTACTTACTTACGTACTTACTTACCTACTTACTTACTTACTTACTTACTTTCTTTCTTTCTTTCTTACTTACTTTCTTACTTGCTTTCTTACTTACTTACTTACTTACTTACTTTCTTAATTACTTAATTACTTCAGGCACATCAAAGGGCTCAAAAAAGAAGCGTCCGTCCCGGGCAAAGAACCCTGATCTGCCGGATGTGATTAACAACGGCGGCGGTGCCCCACCGGAAGTAGAACTGCAAGGTGACCCCCTGGGCTACACGATCTACGCGGCCAGCATCGCGGAGATCCTGACGGACGAGCGGCTGGAAATGCCGCTTTCTGTGGGCATCTACGGCGGAAGGGGCATCGGGAAGACGTGCCTGCTGGCCAAAATTAAAGGTATTACTGCAAACACACGCACACACACACACACACACAAACAAACACACACACACACACACATACACACACACGCATACACACATGCAAACACACACAGACATATGCGCACACAGATACAAACACACACAAACACACAAACACGCAAACTCACACACGCAAACACACACACGCACGAGCACGTAAACACAGACACAGAACTCATTTCAATTCTCAAAATCAAGGTATCACTGTCAGTAGTCTCTCTTTTTCTGTCTCCCCTTTCATTTTCTC
This sequence comes from Branchiostoma lanceolatum, assembly GCF_035083965.1. NCBI lineage: Eukaryota > Metazoa > Chordata > Leptocardii > Amphioxiformes > Branchiostomatidae > Branchiostoma > Branchiostoma lanceolatum. The sequence continues at coordinate 15,746,986 of NC_089740.1, forward strand.
GGTCGTGTATCGTGTGTAGAAAACCCATCAATGGTCTCGTGACTAGTAGCTCTCGCGAGACAGCTGACAGTGTGACGTCAGTCTCGTGTTCAGCAACTCACGCGAGAAACATGTACTGGGTTGTGTCAATGTTGTTTACAATATATAGCGAACAGTATTGTTCCGGATCGATATCGCCGGGTTATTGATGGTAATCGATGAAACATTGACTTCGTGAAAATTTTCTCGTCAATACAGAGCAGACAAACAACATCATCGGAGCTGAATGCTCGGACAGCATCAGAACTAGACATGGCAACAGATGCCATATTGAAAATCTTCAAATCTTTATTTGTTTGATCCAACATTACAGAAGTACATATAATTCATTCAGATACATGCACTTCTGAATTGCGTTGGTCTTACATATCACATACCTATGTACACACTATAACATAACAACAAACTACGACGCAGACTGCACTTGACTGTTGTACAAACGGATGGAAAGAGTTGTGCAGTCTGTTCGTCCTGGTCGAAAACATTGTTCAACATTTTAAAGTCTTTGTTGCTGATGTGTTATCTTATTCTTTCTTTTCAATGCAGAGGAAACCAACAGCATCATTGCGGAGAAGAACGCTAGGGAAGCAGCTGAACCGGAAGTTCTGTCGCCCTTCCCTTTCCGCGTTTTTATAGTCCTGTTCCTGGTCTTCCTCTTCACCCTAGCGGGCACCATCACCACTGCAGTTCTGCACCCAACCGCATGGATCGCTGTTCTTCCGCCCACCCTGCTGGCCTACGCGTGCTGTCTGCTGGTGGTGCTCTACGCACGCGGCTCGGATCTCAGGCAATATATATCATTTTATTTACTTCTTTGTTTCGTATTACCAGTAAACCACTTTTATGCGTAGCTCACGAGTTTTGTACGTGAGTATAAGTTGCTTAACACCAGACTGTATATAAGGTTCGATCCACTCACACCGGGAAGGACCCCTACTCTTGTCGATATTAAAGTGTGGTGGGTTCTTTTACGTGCTCGAGGTGTGGCTCTCCTCAAACACGGGACTTCCGGCTTTACGTCCCACCCGAGAGGACGTCCCTAGCCGAAGCCAAGTATTCATTTTCACCTTAGTCAGAAAATAGGCATTAAGTGCCTTTTCCAAAGGCATTGGGGCCTGCTTAGGGAAGCACACTTTAGATTCTTTTTTTTTTTTTATAGATCAGTCTTTTTATTGTTTATAACCAACATAAATTTTACAAAAAGAAAATCATGGCAAACATACAGAAAATGAAGGCACATGTGTGACAACAAAACTGAAACTTAAAATCCAAGAACAAAAGAGTATGATCATAAAATGCCGAGAGAACCCCAATCATTGTACAGGAAAATAACGGAAATTAACTAGATAGAACAATATGTAGTTTCCCCCACTTCCCAATGTGTTTCTGAATCTTATTTTTGCGTTGGGCAATAATGAATTCTAATTTTTGAAAGTAGGAAACAAATGAAATAAAACCAGATAAATCCACATGTATTTTACGATATCTAAATATATAACATTTACCTAATAGAATAATAAGATTTGACAGAACAGGGCATCGGTTGCTTAGATCACCAAGGACAGTATTGAAAGCATTCATATGTAACTTTATCTTTGTCAAGTTAAAAAACCAACCCTCCACTTCAGCCCAGAAATTAGCTACAATTCTACAATTCCAAAATAAATGTATGGTTGTTTCCTCCTCTTCATGACACAGACTACATAGAGGGGAGTCTACCAGGCCCCAGGTGTATAGTGTTTTATTTACTGTTAAGAATTTAAAAAGCGTCTTAAACTGAAACATCCTTGTATAGGTATCAATTGTGAGCTTATAAGGTAAGCAGTAAACTTGTCTCCATGGGATAGGAGTGTTAAAAAGTTCCTCCCAAGACAGTTGTATTCTATACGACGGTTCACAAACCTTGTCATCGTTGATAAAAAAAAGGTACAAATGTTTATTGATGAGTTTTTTTCTAAGCCAAGTTGTGTCTCTACAAATGGGCATGCAAACTTGTAAGATATGAGATGCTTTCTTTAGTAATGCTTTCCAGTGAGCTGGTATAGCAGAAATTAACTGATTGTATTGTAATTTTGTACACATATCCCCAAATTTTAGAATGAAATTTTCATAAGAAAGAAATCTATTTTCTAAATCCAATATATCATTAAGAAATCGAACACCCCCAGTATCAAAAGCTGTGGAAAAGAATGGTTTTTGACCAATACATATATTCGAGTTCAAACAGAGAAGCTGTTGTTTGACTTTAGATTCTTAGCGAACGATACCAACCACAGACCATTTTGCTGGTGATTCGAACCCAGAACCCCTAGATTCGGAGGCTACGGCCCTAACCACAGCCCACCTCGCCCCCTCAGGCGGAGATCCAACCCGATGCACTGGATCCTCGGGATCTACCTGGATCTGATCGACCCACCATGCATCGCGCCAGCCAACGTGCCGCAGCCGGAGCGCTACGAGGTAGGGTTTTTATCTCCAAGCAGATGTAAGGATCCTGGTTTGGTTTCTAGATTTCTCGTTCGATGGTCTGGGTGCACTGAGGAGTTCTTCGGTTGTAGGGCATTGTGGGCTTGAACCTTTGACCAACTCCCGGAGTCACGTGTCCATAATCATGGCGGTTACTTGCATTGAGTTTTCACACTAACATCGCCGCTTCTCGTAAACTGTCGTCGGCATTTGAAACGGTCGACGCCATTTGAAACCGTCGTCGCCCTTTGAAACGGTCGACGCATACAAACGTATATAAAGCAACAGTTCAATTAGAAATGTTCACCAGTGCGTTATACATGCTTTAAAGGAGTTATCTATAAAGAATAAAGGGTACCACCTAATCCTAATCAACAACGGCAAGAACTATCACGGTGAGGATAGAGCGTACCAATACACTTCAAGTGCTAGAGCGTGCTTATGCACATAAGACGGTGACTGCCGTTTCAAAAGGCGACGACCATTCCAAAAAAGAACGACGGCCATTTCAAACGGCGACGACCATTTCATAGGGCGACAACCGTTTCATAAGGCGACGACCATTTCATAAGGCGACGCCCGTTTCTAAAAGCTACGACCGTTTCAAAAGGCGACGACCGTTTCATCAGGCGACGACCGTTTCAAAAGGCGACGACCATTTCATAAGGCGACGACCGTTTCTAAAAGCGACGACCGTTTCAAAAAGCGACGACCATTTCATAAGGCGTCGACCATTTCATAAGGCGACGACCGTTTCAAAAAGCGACGACCGTTTCAAAAAGCGACGACCATTTCATAAGGCGTCGACCATTTCATAAGGCGACGACCGTTTCAAAAAGCGACGACCGTTTCATAAGGCGACGACCGTTTCAAAAAGCGACGACCGTTTCAAAAAGCGACGACCATTTCATAAGGCGACGACCGTTTCAAAAGGCGACGACCGTTTCAAAAAGCGACGACCGTTTCAAAAAGCGACGACCGTTTCAAAAAGCGACGACCATTTCATAAGGCGACGACCGTTTCATAAGGCGACGACCATTTCAAAAAGCGACGACCGTTTCAAAAAGCGACGACCGTTTCAAAAAGCGACGACCATTTCATAAGGCGACGACCGTTTCATAAGGCGACGACCGTTTCAAAAAGCGACGACCGTTTCAAAAAGCGACGACCGTTTCCAAAAGCGACGACCATTTCATAAGGCGACGAACATTTCATAAGGCGCCGACCGTTTCAAAAAGCGACGACCGTTTTTAAAGGTGACGACCATTTACGAGACTGAAATCAGCAGCGACCTTTCCCCCCTCTCCTCCAGGTGATCTGGGTGGACTTTAACGCGTGGGAGTTCTCGGGCTGCAAGGTATTGTGGGCCGGGATCGTGACGCGGCTGTGCGACACCGTGGAGGCTGTGATAGGGGCGCGGCCTACGCGGTTCTACAGGTGCATCATGGTAGGTTTCCTTCCTTCCGTCTGTGTGTTGGTTTGTTTGTTCTAGTGTGTGTCCGCGAGTTGTGGAGAAAAAGACGACCGAAACTTCGGCAAAGTTGCATGTTTGAAAATGAAACAATTTTCTATAACCTCGAAACCCAGCTGGCAATGAGGAGCTAACGAGAACGTTACGTTTGCGCCACGCAGTCCTGATATAGGCTCTTGTTTCCCATTCCGTGTGTGTAGAGGAAAGTGGACATGGCTTCCTCTTCCCAGGCCTGTGAGTCCGGAGCATCAAGTCAGCAATAATGGCTTTCCTGTTCGTCAAACCGTGTCACTCTTGCTCTAATTTCGTCAGTCCTTTACTTTTACCATTCACCGACAGAATAGTAAACAATGGCATACAATAAACGCAACATGTTGAACAGTTCCTTAGCTCATTATTACCAAGTGGAAAGCAGCAGGACGACCTGGTACCAGGTCACACGAGGCAGGCTCTGCCTTAAGCCCGTCTCTGCTTTCCACTTGGTAATAAGGAGCTAAGGAACTGTTCAACATGTTGCGTTTATTGTATGCCATTGTTTACCATTATGTCCGTTCAGAGGAAAGTAGAGATGGGCTTGAGGAGGAGTTTACCCCGCCGTGCCTGGTTCCAGATCGTCCTGATGCTGACCCTGGTCGCCCTGCTGGTCTCCGCCTTCGAGATACACCTCTCTAGGGGGCTGTGTCAGTATTAAGTGATATTATAGCCAGTCGTAAGTAAGCATTGTGGTTCTTCTGCAGAGAAAAGTAGAGATGGGCTTGAGGAGGAGTTTACCCCGTCGTGCCTGGTTCCAGATCGTCCTGGTGCTGACCCTGGTGGTCCTGCTGGTCTCCGCCGTCGGGGTCTACCTCTGCGTCATCGGGATCGAACACCTGCGTGGCGTCACCGCCACCACGGCAACCGGCGTCCTGGCGTCGGTAGGGGGCGTGCTTGGACTGGCCGCGGTCGTGGCGGGAGTCATCGAGGCGGTCAACGTGGTCAAGAACGTCATCAAGTCACAGAAGGTAATACCTAAGTCTGGAAGGTTAAGCTCTTGTATCTCTCTCTCTCTCTCTCTCTCTCTCTCTCTCTCTCTCTCTCTCTCTCTCTGTTGTTGTATTATTATAATCTTAATATGATTTTTTTTAAACTTCATGGGCTAATAGATTGTAAGTCAACAATTATATGTGCATTACTGGGGTGGGGGCCTGACTTCTTTTGGCAGGCAGTGGCCAATGAATAGTCTTTTCATTTCTAATGATATATGGATTTTGTGTTTGTAATCGTGACGGTTATAGGTAAAAGCTTTTTGGTGACGCCTCGAGGGCGGGGTCATACTTGTCATGTTTTCGTGTTTGTTAAAAGGACAAGCTGGACGCCGAGATGCGCAGGCCCAACTTCGCGGAACAGCTGGGCTTCATGTCATTGGTCAAGTGGGAGGTGCTGGTGGTGACGTCACTGCTGCGCTTCCTGCATTGCGTGACCCGGAAGCAGTACCGCGTCATCATCGTCATCGATGACCTTGACTGCTGCGCGGCTGACCGCGTGGTGGGCGTCCTGGAGGCCATGAACATCCTGCTGTCTGACGAAGACGCCAACTTCATCACCGTCTTAGCGGTGGACCAGAAGACGGTGGTGAACTGTCTTAAGACGGAGCTTCCTCAGACGGTCCCCACGGAGTCGAGTGGGTGCGTTTGATTTATACATATTTACAGTGAGATGTTGTTTTTGGTTGTAGACTGAGTTATGAGTGCACGTTCGCGTGTATGTGTGCGCGTGAGTACGATAGTTCTAACGCTCCCGCCCTGTGCAGGTACGAGTACATGAAGCGCATCGTGCGGTTCTCGGTGTGCCTCCCGGAGGCGAACGTGAGCGGCCGGCAGCAGCTTTGGCAGCGCGCGGTGCGGGGGAGGGGCTCGGCACCGATCCAGGGGAAGGTGTGTATGTCTGTGTGTTTGTTTGTTTGTGTCCAGATATCTGTTGATATATGTCTATCCGTGTTTCTGTGTCCAGATATTTGTGGACATATGTCTGTCTGTCTGTGTGTTTGTGTGCAGGTATTTGTGGACATATGTCTGTCTGTGTGTTTGTGTGCAGGTATTTGTGGACATATGTCTGTCTGTGTATTTTTGTCCAGCTATTTGTGGACATATGTCTGTCTGTGTATTTTTGTCCAGCTATTTGTGGACATATGTCCGTCTGTGTGTTTGTGTGCAGGTATTTGTGGACATATGTCTGTTTGTGTATTTTTGTCCAGCTATTTGTGGACATATGTCTGTCTGTGTGGTTGTGTCCAGATATTTTTGGACATGTCTGTCTGTGTGTTTGTGTCCAGATATTTTTGGACATGTCTGTTTGTGTGTTTGTGTGCAGCTATTTGTGGACATATGTCTGTCTGTGTCCAGATATTTGTGGACATGTCTGTCTGTGTGTTTGTGCCCAGATATTTGTGGACATAATGAAATACAGTCAAATCTGGTCAAGAAGGCCACTCAAGGACCGGTAAAATCTCGTCTCGAAAGAGTTAAATGAGGCTACCCGGCTGTTTGTAAAAGAAATAAACAAAATGAATAATGTGGTGCAAAATCTTTTTTTAAGGTTGCGAGAAGGGATAAGAGGTCAGACTTGGAGGTCGCGACTTTCTTAGAAAAGGTGGTCCAGGTTCTTCACCACGACCAAGACGACGACGAAGACAATGACATCATGCCTTACGTCATGGGCAACGCGCGTCACATCCACAGCCTCTACCACGTACTGCGCATGACCGTCCGCGTCATCAAGAACAGGGGCATGCTGGGGCGGGTGCGGCCGAAGCAGGTGGCATCCTGGGTAGTGCTGGTGGGACAGTGGCCCTGGCGGATGGGCTGGGTAGTGCAGTTTGTGGAGGACGGCGAGCAAAAGTCGAAAATCCGGAATCGCGCTCGGCTTTCCTCCATCACAGACGGAACCCAGCAGTCCGCAGACAGGGGGCAGCAGAATAGAGACGGGCTTTCCAGGTAGGGAATATTTGGTCATGCTTCATGTCGAAAATGAGCTCTGGAATTTACTCGATTCTCTCAAGAAATGTATAAAGAAATACCAAGACTAATGATAAAAAATCGCCACAACAAATACGTTACTAGTGTAAAATGGATGACTTTTAGACAATGTTTGGATGCCTAAAAACTGTCTCCTTTTCTGGAAGAAGACGAAACTGCACAGCTGGTATGACAACAGAGATGACGTACCAGAGACAGCTATAGGACCAAACTTCAAAACTTTAAGACGATGTTTCCATCCCTGATATCAACTCTATATCCTTTTAGCAACAGGCAGACGGAGCTGCACGAAGTGTTCGGCTGGGTAAGAGATGGCACAGGACGGTTAGTTTTACGCTGTTACCTATCAGTATCAAAACGGTAGCTGAAGATAATGTTTCTTCGTCTCCTAACGGCTTTCCCTCCCCTCCTGTAGACAGACGAAGCTGCACGAAGTGTTCGGCTGGGTTAGAGAGGAAGTGGCGCGGGACGTTAATAGGTTTAGTATTCACCGCTTTAAGTATCAAAGCAGTAGCTTAAGACAGAAATTCTCCGCCCCCTAACGGCTTTCTCCCCTCCTGCAGACAGACGAAGCTGCACGAAGTGTTCGGCTGGGTGAGAGAGGAGATGGCGCGGATCGGTTAGGTTAAGGGTTTATCGTTATCCTCATGAAAACAGTAGCTCAGTACAATGTTCCCCCCCCCCCTCCCTGTAGGCAGACGAAGCTGCACGAAGTGTTCGGCTGGGTAAGAGAGGAGATGGCGCGGGAAAACAACCGGGAAGGCTGGAGGAGCTTCAACTCTCTGGACGGGGACCCGGAACTGTTCGAGCTGCTACTGATGGAGTCAGGTTTCACCGTGCAGGTATCACATTACATCACGGCTAGAGTCCGGTTTCACTGTGCTGGTTTCACATTACATTTACTGTAGGTATCAAATTTCCAACACGTCATGCATGGCTGAGTTTGGTATCACTTGTGTAGCGTCTGTTTACCTCTTGTGCCTCACTTTGTATGTCTCCGTTGAGCTGCAGTGTACTCCAGTTTATTTGCGTTGTTTGAGCTTGTATTTTTCTGTTCCCTGTTCCCAGGACATGCTGGCCCCGCTGCCCCGCACCGCACTAACACAGCTGTACTGTTTGTTTCCCAGGACCTGCTGCCCTGCGTTATACTAACGTAGCTGTTCCCTTTCTTACAGGACATGCTGAACCTGCTGCCTTGTACCATCAACTTCAACTACTGCATCAAGCAGACCATCGCCGCCGCTAGGGGGCTCTCTTTAGAATAAATGGTTCTACATTAGGACAAAAGAAAGTATCTTAAATCTCCATCACATGGGTACTGTAGCGATTCCCCAAGTGTATTCATTTATTCTAATTAAACTGCCTCCAAAACAACCGTCTGCATACGCCAGGCTTAGCTGCTATGTACAGATGATTCGAATGTCTTAATTTCTATCATGTTTAGCTGTAGATTTGATACAATATTTATGGCCCTTTAAGGGACTTGGTTCCAACATGTTCCCGATTAAATAAGCGTGTTTGCTTGAGTGTGGCATCACTATGTATTGTTTTTGATGTTGGAATAGATAAGAATAAAAAATAGAAATAAACTGTTCAATTTTGCTCAGTAATCCCCATTTTATGCTATTATCATTATTATCATTTCATTATGTCGGCAAACATTTTTTTTCATTTTCATGTTATCTTAATTAGCGAGATGCCATACAACAATATTTCATTTTCAATGTTGTCTGTGAATCAAGTGTTTTAATACATGGCTCATCGTATTTCAGAATTCTATTGTGAAGCAACTGACAGAATACCAGTAGTATAGTTACGACTTATGGTGTACGAAAAACACGTTTTGAAATGTACTATATTAGTTTTCGAGTACTAGTACTCGAAAAATGACATCGCCGAGTCTGATCTGCACACACAATGGCTCAGCGAGGTTTGAAATTACTCCAATATTTCACAAGTAACAAGCAATTCTGTTAGTTCACAACGTACACATAACCGCAAAGTTAACAACTTGCAAACAACTAACTATAAAGTAAGAACGTAAATCAGCAAGTAACCTACCTTCTTATAACCGTGACGGGGGGCGATAGAGACTTCCAACAACCTTTGACCCGCTGATGACGTCACACATGAAAAGTCGCTTGTCCAGAACAATTGGTAAGATAGAGGGCTGGGTGATTCAGTCGAAAATTGCGGTGAATCAATTGCTTAGAAATAGTGGTCGAACATTTTAATTTCTTCATAAAATAACAACTTGTTCAACAAACATCGGGCTGAGGACGATAGTCTCGTTACCAGGGTAATGAGCCGAGTACTGGAGGCGGGGCTGACTGGTCAAACCGGTCCTGACCATCCCCCACCCCCTCCACATTGGACAGGAGAGAAAGTGAGGAGGTGAAAGTGTCCAGGTGTCTCAGGAAAAAGGCTTTGTCACGTCTCCAGGTGTGTCAGCAGGTAAGCAAGACGTTTTCATAAGTCATCTTGTGAACAGAGATTGCTTTGAGAAGACGAAATTGTGTTAAGAAGCACGTTTTACGGCCGTTACAGGGACGAAAATGACCAGGTGGTGCAGAACAGGTAACACAACCTCTGGCGACCGCGCTTAGGTGGCCATGTTAAACACATTGTTCACCTTGTCCTCAATAAGTGCATTCTCGTTTTCATTCTTTTATCCATATCTATTTGTATCCAAGATGCGCTGAATCTTCCAACAGTAAAACACCGTTTGAAAATAAAAAAACACGTCTTGATAGCTTCGAGCCCATGTGATAGAGTATTGCTTACCGTGTGTGAATAGTTTCATCAGGTCACTGAATACAAAGACTCTTTTTACACAACCGAGTGTTTTCGTATTCCACCGACGTTTCGGTGACTACCTGTCACCTTCCTCAGGGCAATACTGACTGAGAATGGTTATTTGTGTATAAACTACGTATGGAGCATTTTTATTCAGAGTTTTGTTTAGTTTTCACAAGATAACACTTACTAAGCATCTGGATATATTTCCAAATTATTAAGTTGCTTGTCTACTGTTTTCCTGTGAAATTTATTATCTTGATGTCTAACTTTCATCGACGTTTTGTTTAGCTTAGTTTAGTGGGTCATGTTGCTATTAATGTTGATAACCCCATTACGCCTAATAGTCATACAGGTCGGCAGTTGCAATGCCCTGGGCAGTTTCCACATTCTTTAGGGTATTCCATTCGTTAATGTATTGGTAATTGAACCACGGCATGTGTGTTTTACCGGCTAAAGGCCTACTAAGCATACTAATGTGAGTGCAGAATGTTCGCGGTGGATTTATGTTCGCGGTTTTAGCGGTGAACTTTCAGCGCGAACTAAAACCACCGCGAAACTTTTTGCCCACCTATGACTGTAGCGCTACTATTGTTTCAAACGTGAACTTAAAACCACCATGGACGCTCCATTTTCTCCTACCGCAAATTGAAAACATGCCTTTACAATACCAGGCATTTTTCAGACAGTCTTTTATTCCAGTTGGCCTATCCGATTATTAACGTCCCGTAAAGCGAGGTAATTTTAACCAGCGCCGTAAAAATTCTCCCGCGTGCGCTAATTGAGCTGGGCGGGCGAACTACGCTCCCAGTACCGTAGAGATACGGGGAGCTACTGGCGATATGATTCCCAGGCTAATCTATTATAGGTACTTGTGTTTTCCTCCAAACCATAGACATTAGAAATTAGAAATTTGTGAAAAGGCCTTCCCATGAAGATATGGCATGTATTGGTTCAAAGATACAAGTTAAGAAACCATTATATATCTACGCCCATTTGGTCTCACGTGACAGCACCCAGGCCTAGGTAATTTGATACCCGTGCATTCTTCCTGACCTTTCATTCATTTATTTAGAAAATTACGTCATTCAAGATCACACCAGAAGTCAGCCCTGAAAATAACTGTCTTTCAGAAATGTGTTCTTGGAAGGTTTGAACTAGAGAAAAATGTTCACTTCTTTATTGGAACGTTCGTGCGTGTTTTTATCGTTGTTGATACGCCCAAACAATGGCGGCTGTTATTGTTGTTGTAAGCAGTCTCGTCAATGCCTGCAGCTATTAAAAAGACGCTATATCTGACTCGACGGGTTTTGTCTGTAAGGCAATAACTCACTCGTTTGTGCTCGGTCTCCACTGTTCAACTAAACCAATGGCTCGTTGCTTCACAATAATCTTTATTTTGAGTACGTTTTTTGTCCCCAGTGCCCCCCTCCCCAACATGGCGATCTTACGCCATGTTGGGGAGGGGGGCGCTGAGGTTACGCGGTGAACCTGCCGTTCGAAAGAGTCAAACTGCTAAAATCGGAAACCAGAAACAGCTGGTGATATGCCTTAAAGGTAGTAAATGGCTAATACTGACTGTGTGGCTCAAGATTACAATTCTGTCTGACCTTCATGGGTATTCCCAGTGCCCCCCTCCCCAATATGGCGGGCTTCGTTGGTCATAAACATGCTTTTCGACAATATGTTAAAGATTTAAACCGGGAACAGTATAATAATGGCTAAGTTAACATAAACTTGTAAGGGTTTAAGTGATTTTGTGGTCCATTCCGTCGTACAGACCCATCTGACCTTCCATCTGTGTCCCAGCGCCCCCCTCCCCAACATGGCGAGCTTCATGAGCCCGCTGTTCGACAAGGTCAGCCTGCTGAAGAATGACCCGGACGACCCGGAGGCGGCGCCATGTCTGCCCTGCAGGGACTGCTCCGACCAAGAGGAGGAGGAGGAGGAGGAGGAAGGTATAGAAAGCACTGCTTTTCTAATGTTTTTGGTTTTTGTTTTAATGGTCGAGAGTTTGGATGGGATCTAATCCCAGGTGTGCCCAGTGACATGTCCGAACTTGCGCCCCGACGTTGTGCCCTTGGGAAAGGCACTTAACACGACTTTCCTCACTTCACTCAGGTGTAAATGAGTACCTAGCTCATCTAGGGTTAGGGACGTCCCTCGGATAGGACGTTAAATGGAGGTCCCGTGTTTGGGGAGAGCAACACCCCGCGCACGTTAAAGAACCCACCACACCTTTCGAAAAAGAGTAGGGGCACGCCCCGGTGTGCGATGGTCGAAATCTTACAGTCCGGTCTGGGATGACATCTTGAAAAGGCGATAGTTCACCTGTTATGTCAATCCTTCCACAAAATGTGGTAAATCAAAATAAATAAATGGGGACGTTAAGTCGGTATTCGAGTACCTTTTACTGGCTATGCCTAGTGAGTTACATGTGTAAGAACTGTGTTGACTCGCTACGCTCACATGTAGTAAAGTTGATATCGTTGTGTATTCGTGTCATGGTAGTCAGCCAGCCTGGTGTGCAACATGTTGTCCCCTCACATCATAGCAGACATCTAAGCTTCTTACACGCTTACGCAATCTCCACTTGTAGAATCTGCTAGATCTAAACTCTACCATATGTTTCCTAGTTCCGGCCTCGTGTGCGACCCCAGCTGGGCAGGTGGAGAGAGACCCGCTGGGCCACATGGTGTCCGCGCACACCGTCGCCGACATCTAAGCTTCTTACACGCTTACGCAATCTCCACTTGTAGAATCTGCCAGATCTAAACTCTACTATATGACATATGTTTATCCTAGTTCCCGCCTCGTGTGCGACCCCAGCTGGACAGGTGGAGAGAGACCCGCTTGGTCACATGGTGTCCACGCACACCATTGGCGACTTCTAAAGCTTCTTACACGCTTACGCCATCTCTACCTCTAGAATCTGCTAGATCGTAAACTTTGTTATATGACATGTTTCCTAGTTCCGGCCTCGTGTGCGACCCCAGCTGGGCAGGTAGAGAGGGACCCGCTGGGCCACATGGTGTCCGCGCACACCGTCGGCGACTTCTAAAGCTTCTTACACGCTTACGCAATCTCCACTTGTAGAATCTGCCAGATCTAAACTCTACCATATGTTTATCCTAGTCCCGGCCTCGTGTGCGACCCCAGCTGGGCAGGTGGAGAGGGACCCGCTGGGCCACATGGTGTCCGCGCACACCATCGCCGACATCTTAGCTTCTTACACGCTTACGCAATCTCTACTTGTAGAATCTGCTAGATCTAAACTCTACCATATGTTTATCCTAGTTCCCGCCTCCTGTGCGACCCCAGCTGGGCAGGTAGAGAGGGACCCACTGGGTCACATGGTGTCCGCGCACACCATCGCCGACATCTAAGCTTCTTACACGCTTACGCAATCTCCACTTGTAGAATCTGCCAGATCTAAACTCTACTATATGTTTATCCTAGTTCCCGCCTCGTGTGCGACCCCAGCTGGGCAGGTAGAGAGAGACCCGCTGGGTCACATGGTGTCCGCGCACACCGTAGCTGACATCTAAGCTTCTTACACGCTTACGCAATCTCCACTTGTAGAATCTGCCAGATCTAAACTCTACTATATGTTTATCCTAGTTCCCGCCTCCTGTGCGACCCCAGCTGGGCAGGTAGAGAGGGACCCGCTGGGCCACATGGTGTCCGCGCACATACCGTCGCCGACATCTAAGCTTCTTACACGCTTACGCAATCTCCACTTGTAACTTTGCTATATGACATATGTTTTACCCTAGTTCCGGCCTCCTGTGCGACCCCAGCTGGGCAGGTGGAGAGAGACCCGCTAGGCCACATGGTGTCCGCGCACACCATCGGCGACTTCTAAAGCTTCTTACACGCTTACGCAATCTCCACTTGTAACTTTGCTATATGACATATGTTTTACCCTAGTTCCCGCCTCGTGTGCGACCCCAGCTGGGCAGGTTGAGAGAGACCCGCTGGGCCACATGGTGTCCGCGCACACCATCGCCGACATCTAAGCTTCTTACGCGCTTACGCAATCTCCACTTGTAGAATCTGCTAGATCTCAAACTCTTCTATATGACATATGTTTTATCCTAGTTCCGGCCTCCTGTGCGACCCCAGCTGGGCAGGTGGAAAGGGACCCGCTGGGCCACATGGTGTCCGCGCACACCATCGGCAACTTCTAAAGCTTCTTACACGCTTACGCAATCTCCACTTGTAGAATCTGCTAGATCTAAACTCTACCATATGTTTGTCCTAGTTCCGGCCTCCTGTGCGACCCCAGCTGGGCAGGTGGAGAGGGACCCGCTGGGACACATGGTGTCCGCGCACACCGTCGCCGACATCTTAGCTTCTTACGCGCTTACGCAAACTCTACTATGTGTTTCATCCTAGTTCCGGCCTCCTGTGCGACCCCAGCTGGGCAGGTAGAGAGAGATCCGCTGGGCCACATGGTGTCCGCGCACACCGTAGCCGACATCTAAGCTTCTTACACGCTTACGCAATCTCTACCTCTAGAATCTGCTAGATAGTAAACTTTGCTATATGATATATGTTTTATCTTAGTTCCGGCCTCGTGTGCGACCCCAGCTTGGCAGGTAGAGAGGGACCCGCTGGGCCACATGGTGTCCGCGCACACCATCGCCGACATCTAAGCTTCTTACGCGCTTACGCAATCTCTACCTCTAGAATCTGCTAGATCGTAAACTTTGCTATATGACATATGTTTCCTAGTTCCCGCCTCCTGTGCGACCCCAGCTGGGCAGGTGGAGAGGGACCCGCTGGGCCACATGGTGTCCGCGCACACCGTCGGCGACTTCTAAAGCTTCTTACACGCTGACGGAATCTCTACCTCTAGAATCTGCTAGATCTAAACTCTTCTATATGACATGTTTCATCCTAGTTCCCGCCTCGTGTGCGACCCCAGCTGGGCAGGTGGAGAGGGACCCGCTGGGCCACATGGTGTCCGCGCACACCGTCGCCGACATCATCATGGACAGGAACACGGAGATGCCACTCACCGTGGGGGTGTTCGGCGGGTTCGGCTCAGGCAAGTCCGCCTTCCACGCAGCAGTCAAAAGTACGTCTCTTCTCTACACTTATCTTACATTCTTACATTACTTTATACATAGTACTGAGCAAAACCCGATGTGGGTATCGCCTCCAACTGAGGTGCACGCCTAAGCGCGGTAGGTGATGGAGGTGGTGCTCAAAAAAGCCTTCCACGCTGCAGTCAAAAGTACGTGTTGTTTTTACTTGGTTGATGAGTAATCGGTCTATTGTATGTAATGCAGGCTTTATGCATCCTACTTCTTCATCATCATCATCATCTATCGACCATCGGCCGGGACTATCCTACTTCTTAACCATAACCCACGAAGCCGTAGAAGTACGTCTCTTCTCCACACTTGTTTGAAATTCCTCCGAGTCTTATAGTATTGCGGGCTCTCTATAGCCACATTCTTAACCCCAACCCATGCAGCCGTCAAATGTACTAGTACGTCTTTTCTTTGCACTTGGTTGAATAATCCTCTACCGTATCTACTACAGGCTTTCTTTAGCATAATTCCTAACTCTAACCCACGCCACCACCATCCTTGTTTTAGGCATAGAATGGAGCAAAGTGGCGTAACTAACTCAGAACCAAGAGGTCCCGGGTTCGATACCTGCAATGCCTCGACGTTGTGTCCTTAGGAATGCATTTACACGACTTTCCTAACTTGTTGGTGGAGTTATGCCCACCGCGGCTCTTCGACTAATCCATCAAAAAGCGTGGTAAAAAAAACAACACAGACTTAGTGTCGCAATTTGCCAACATCCTTACATTTGACACCAAGAGCCGTAATTGTTTTAAAGCGGAACAGACCCGGATCTCAACAACATAAAATACAGACTTTCATGCTCTTTTTGCAGAGGAAGTTCTGAAAAGGACCTCGCACGTCCAGCACTACAAGAAGAAGATTGAAGAACAAGGAGTTTTCAAGAAGAAGAAGAAGAAAAAGGAAGCGAAGAACCTCCTCGAGCGCATAGACTTCTACGTTATCCTGTTGTGTTATACGGGCCTGGTATGTTTGATTGATTGTTTGATTGATTGATTGATTGATTGCCTGTATGTCTGTCTGTTTGTCTGCTTGTCTGCTTGTCTGCTTGTCTGTTTGTCTGTTTGTCTGTTTGTCTGTTTGTTTGTTTTGTTCAATAGCGACAAAGGTTAGTCTGCCGGCCAAGCCACTTCATGGGCCAGGGGTGAAAACACGTCTGGATGTGTCACAGACTCGCACAAAATCCAAACCATTGCAAACTTTGAATAATAGATACTAGTATAAAATGATATCAATATGTATTAGCCCCTGGCGCTATTCTGTACCGACCCCCACCACTCCCAGCCATGGGCATCTGTATCTGTATCTACATAGCCGGTATAACCGCCATTCGGCGTAACACACCAGCTTCGCAGGCACGCGGCGCGGCAGCAGCTGGTTATATTTTTAGTAAATATGAAGTTTATTGCAAGTTCATGCCCGTGGGCTAATTGCAAATACATGATAAAAACATAGGAAAAACATACATGCGTCAGTAAGCTGTGTCTGACTTTGCTGTAACAATAGGTTACTGGTACTATATACAATTGTTGGCTATATCTAAATTAGCTGGGTTTGACTTCTTTTTTGGAAGCAGTGGAAGACGAAAAGTCCCACTTTTTCTAGTATTTGTGGGTTCAAGATTTCAAGAGAAAGGTAGCTTTTTGTTCATCCGTGAATGTGCAAAAGTAGGGATATTTCGTGATAACTTGTTTAAATAATTCGGTTCTTTCGTCACTGTTAAATATACACTTGGAAATAAAATGTGTTTCGTCTTCCACCGCCTTGGACGTACAGTATTTACAAATTCTTTGGCACACTGGTAAACTCTTATATTACACTGAACGACCTGTCACGTCTAACCTTCGCATATCTAACTGCATGCATTGTTTAAAGCTGTCTAGTGAGGATGCTTCTACGGTTCTTTGTGGCAACGATGTTATTATGAATTGTTAGATTTATGTTATTTTTGTTAATTTAGATGGGGGAAGACCTTGTATAAGCCACTATGGCTTTTTTTCTTCCCCCAGCACATTTTTTTTTGTTCTATTATGTAAAATTGATTTTAATATGTGCGAATATACCAAACCAAACCAAACCAAATGAGTTTCACTCTACGATCGTTCTAGGAAAATAGGAATTTTTGAACACATCAATGAACATGGTCGCGACAGGGCTCTTCTTTACCTTTCCCAGGTCGCGGGGACCATCGCAAGCGGGCTGAAATTCCCGTCTGCCTTCTACTACCTCCTGGCCGGCACCATCACAGCCGTCTTCCCCATCGGGATATACTTCCGGGAGTACCTGGGCCGGGCGGCGAGGCTGGTGGCTACCAGGCTACCCGGGCTGTTCAACAAGTCCAGTCCGATGTACCACATCCTGCGCACTTACCTGGACGTGCCCGTCCAGCCGCTGGACCAGGACATCGTAAAGGAGGATCCGGAGAGACGAACAGACGTGAGAATTTCCTTTTAGATTCTGTTAGATGGAAAATGGGAGGGTTTATAAGCAGTAATCTCACTCCTGTGCGCCCATAAGAGTCGGAAATTACTTCCGGACGTTTCTAGTGATTCTTCTTCAGCATTATGAGAGAGAAATCAAGAAATATACAAAAATAATGCTTTTATTCTTTTTTGCGTTTCGTTTTATTCATTGTCTTTTATACGATGACCATACCTTTCGTTCCCGCAAATTATGAAGTATGACCCCAAAGATTTGAAGGCTCATATCTAGTTTTTATGACTTGCTTTTGGTGCACGGGCTACCGGAACTTTTCTTCTCAGGCATAGGACTTGATTTTTTACCTCCATCTTTAACGCTATATCGAAAAACAGGTAACGACTATAAATGACTACAGACGACCAAAAAAAACATGCTTTCCTTTCTTTACGTTGATGAAGGTTAGACATCCAGGTAATAAGATACGCCAAAAATAATTACTCAAGCAACTGGATAAGATTTTGAAACAGTCAGACGTTTCAGACAGTATCCACTGTCTTTCGTAAGTCACTGACGAAAGACAGTGGATACTCTGATCTCTGAAACGTCTGACTGTTTCAAAACCTTACCCAGTCGCTTGTCTAATGAGTAATTATTTTTGGCCTTTCCTTTGTTCCACCGACGTCTCTGTTCCTGTTGATTCCAGGTCATCTGGGTGGACTTCAACGCCTGGGTGTTTTCCGGTTGCAATGTATTGTGGGCCGGGATCGTCACCAGGCTGTGTGACGAAGTCGAGGCTCACGTTGGCGCCAAAAACGTTCGTCTGTTCCGCTCCATACAGGTGGGTCATCTTACAGGACGTTCCACTACATTACCATACATTAACTTCATGACTGGTCATTATGTCCATTTCTATGTGGGATTTTCCGAGATCATCGCGTTGTCAACTTGTTGCATTTCTTTTTTTATTTCTCAATCCGTCTCCATCCATAGTCTAGATAGTGTATTGGATTATTCAAGGGGGTAGGCGGGGGTTACAGAGTCCGATCAAAACATTTAGATTTTTGTATTTATTTATTTTTTCTTCTCTCTCGCTGTTCTGTTGTCTTTGTTCTATTGTCTAAGATCTCTCTAATTTCCAGGCCAAGGCGGAAGCGGCGGCCGCCCAGCCCGCCCAGCGGACCCTGCTGCCGAAGTGGTTCCGGCTGCTGGCGATGGTGGTGGTCGGCGCGGGGCTGGTGGCGATGGCCGCGGTGGGGATCGACCTGGAGGCGGTGTCGCAGGGCGAGTTCCCCGCCGGCGTGCTGCCGCTGGTCCCGCTGCTGATGGGGGTGCTCGCTAAAGGGAAGAGCGCCGTGACCTTTGGCCGGAGCATGGTCAAGTCGCAGTCCGACAACATAACGTCACTCATGGCCAGGCCCGGATTCGCCGAGCAGCTCGGCTTCATGTCAGAGGTGTGTAAAATGCAGGCCGCCATGTTGGAGATGCGTGACGTCACCGTCTAGCCGCCATGTTGGTAATGGTTGACGTCACCGTGTAGCCACCATGCTGGTGATGCGCGACGTCACCGTGTAGCCACCATGTTGGTGATGCGTGACGTCACCGTCTAGCCGCCATGTTGGTGATGCATGACGTCACCGTGTAGCCACCATGTTGGTGATGCGTGACGTCACCGTGTAGCCACCATGTTGGTTACACGTGACCTGACCGTGAAGCCGCCATGTTGGTGATGCGTGACGTCACCGTGTAGCCGCCATGTTGGTGATGCGTGACGTCACCGTGTAGCCACTATGTTGGTGATGCGTGACGTCACCGTGTAGCCGCCATGTTGGTGATGCGTGATCTAACCGTGCAGTCGCCACGTTGGTTACACGTGACGTCATCGTGTAGCATCCATGTTGGTGATATGTGACGTAAACACGCAGCGCCCATGGTGGTAATTCACCAATTTCACACTTCCCAGAATCCCTAGTGCTGGGATCCGGAAACGGATATACGTCATGATTCTCTCTTGGCGACAACAGTTTCTCTCATTGTTTCTTTCCTTCTTTATTCATTCATTTATCCATGTATTCTTTCATTTATTCATTCATTCATTCATTCTTTCTTTCTTCCATTCACTCACTCACTCACTCACTCACTCACTCATTCATTCATTCAGATTGTATCCATTGATTGGCAGGTGAAGAAGGAGGTCCAGACCGTCAAGTCGCTGCTGGCGTACCTGGAGAGGACCACCAACATCCGGTACCGCATCGTGGTGGTGGTGGACGACCTGTCGGACTGCCAGGAGGACCGCGTGGTGGGCGTGCTGCAGGCGCTCAAGGTGCTGCTGTCTGATGAGGACGCCAACATCATCTCCATCCTCAACATCAATCCTAAACAGGTAACATCATCTCCATCCTCAACATCAATCCTAAACAGGTAACATCATCCTCAACATCAATCCTAGACAGGTAACATCATCTCCATCCTCAACATCAATCCTAAACAGGTAACATCATCTCCATCCTCAACATCGATCCTAAACAGGTAACATCATCTCCATCCTCAACATCGATCCTAAACAGGTAACATCATCCTCAACATCAATTCTAAACAGGTAACATCATCTCCATCCTCAACATCAATCCTAAACAGGTAACATCATCTCCATCCTCAACATCAATCCCAAACAGGTAACATCATCTCCATCCTCAACATCAATCCTAAACAGGTAACATCATCCCCATCCTCAACATCAATCCTAAACAGGTAACATCATCTCCATCCTCAACATCAATCCCAAACAGGTAACATCATCTCCATCCTCAACATCAATCCTAAACAGGTAACATCATCTCCATCCTCAACATCAATCCCAAACAGGTAACATCATCCTCAACGTCAATCCTAAACAGGTAACATCATCCTCAACGTCAATCCTAAACAGGTAACATCATCTCCATCCTCAACATCAATCCTAAACAGGTAACATCATCCTCAGCATCAATCCTAAACAGGTAACATCATCCTCAGCATCAATCCTAAACAGGTAACATCATACTCAACATCAATCCTAAACAGGTAACATCATCCTCAACATCAATCCTAAACAGGTAACATCATCCTCAACATCAATCCTAAACAGGTAACATCATCTCCATCCTCAACATCAATCCTAAACAGGTGAGGCTACCAAATACCTTGGGGCGATTCTTAAGAAGTTTAGGACACTTAAGCAACATGCTTCCTTGTCCCATATAGTGATAGAACTTATCAAACTACTGTGCTCTTTAGCATAAGTCTCTAGCGGTTGTTATAAGATAGTAAGTTGGCCTTACGAAAAGTCCAATGTCTTACCCTCTGCGGGTAGTGAAATGTATTGAAGCGAGTCTTAAGGTGCCTGAAGCTGTACACAACTTACCAAGACCCTTCTGTCTTACCCTCTACAGGTGGTGAAATGTCTCGAAGCGAGTCTTAAACCACCTGAAGCTGTACACAACTTACCAAGACCCTTCTGTCTCACCCTCTGCAGGTAGTGAAATGTCTTGAAGCTAGTCTCAAACAGCTAGAAGACCCGGACACCAGCGGGTACCGGTACCTTAACGAGATCGTGAACTTCGCTGTGTGCCTGCCGGAGCCCGGAGTCGGTGCCATGAAGGAGGTTCTGGTCAAGGCGACGCCGCAAGACGTCTGGCAGCAGCTGGAGTCTAAGAAAGCGGCGAAGAAAGCTGCAGCAGATTCTGCAGAAGATGCTGCAGGTCCTGAGGAGGCAGCTGCTGCTGTAGAACCTGCAGGTGAAGGCAGCGATTTTTGTAGGGTCTACTTTATCTGAACATACAAAACAAGAGTCCATGTCAGGGTTTTAGAGTTTTCTTTGTTCACAACCAGTAAATCCTCACCTGATGGTGTTTCGGCGTGTGCGACGAGAAGCAGTACTCCAGTCAGAGGCTCTGAAGAAGGTGTCTGGCGGACCCCGAAACGTCAGCTGGTGAGGATTACTGGTTGTGAAAAAATGAAAACTCCAGTATCCTATATTCTACCAACCTGATGAAACTATTTTCGAAAGGGACCATGTCATAAAGGAAGGTATTTAAAGGGTTGAGGTTTTGGTGATGACGACATTTGTTGTTCGCTGGTGTATGACATTTATTAAAAGATTATCAAAGATGATAATCAAGATTTAGAAGTAAGCAGCTTTACTTGATCTAATACCAACTTCCGCCTGTTTCTGCAGCCGATGGAGAAGAAGTTAACGTTTTGCCGCTCCTGCTGGAGGCACTGGAGAACGGTGACGTCATGCCGTACGTCAAGGGCAATCCGCGCTACATCCGGGACCTGTACTTCGTCCTACGCATGACCGCTGGCGTGGTGGAGTACAGAATGAAACTGGACAAGTTCGATATCAAGGTCAACATCTCTGTTGTTTGATTTCAAATGACATTATTTGCTCACGTTTAATTCTTAGTTCTCTACATATTTATAGTTTATCTACATATTTCAAATATCTCAGTTTGTGATACTGTCAATATTTAGCCTTCAATCACAACTTCAGTACACTTCAATACCGATATCAATATTAGCTCGCAATGACACAGCATGTGTGAGTCGTATGGGTCAGGACACCAGAGTTAGGGACTGCATTATACGCAGGATTGGGGGAGGTTCATAGCATGGGTATCTCTAGAGTAAGAGTAGTCGTACTATGGTGTAATGTTTAGTCCAAGTCTTAGTGTGAGGGGGTGGGGCAAAAATTCCCCCTTGTGTGTGTTGTGTTCAAGACGGGAACAAACTTGTGAACTGGGTGGCCGTATCGTGTTATGGTCAGGGTCAGGGTTAGTGTTAGCGTGCAGGACTAAGATGTGTGTGTTCTGTTCAGGACTGGAACAAGCTTGTAGCCTGGGTGGTGCTGGTCCAACAGTGGCCGTACAGGGTCAGGGTCAGGGTCAGTGTTAGCGTTAGCGTTAGTGTGCAGGACTAAGAGGGCCCCTTGTCTATGTGTTATATTCAGGACTGGAACAAGCTTGTGGCCTGGGTGGTGCTGGTCCAACAGTGGCCGTACAGGGTCAGGGTCAGGGTCAGTGTTAGCGTTAGCGTTAGTGTGCAGGACTAAGATGGCCCCTTGTCTATGTGTTATATTTAGGACTGGAACAAGCTTGTGGCCTGGGTAGTGCTGGTTCAACAGTGGCCGTACAGGGTCAGGGTCAGGGTGCAGGGTTAGTGTGCAGGACTAAGATGTGTGTGTTCTGTTCAGGACTGGAACAAGCTTGTGGCCTGGGTGGTGCTGGTCCAACAGTGGCCGTACCGAGTCAGGGTCAGGGTTAGGGTTAGTGTGCAGGGCTAAGATGTGTGTGTGTTCTGTTCAGGACTGGAACAAGCTTGTGGCCTGGGTGGTGCTGGTCCAACAGTGGCCGTACAGGGTCAGGGTCAGGGCTAGTGTGCAGGACTAAGATGGCCCCTTGTCTATGTGTTATATTTAGGACTGGAACAAGCTTGTGGCCTGGGTGGTGCTGGTCCAATAGTGGCCGTACCGGGTCAGGGTCAGGGATAGTGTGCAGGGCTAAGATGGTCCCTTGTCTATGTGTTATATTCAGGACTGGAACAAGCTGGTAGCCTGGGTGGTGCTGGTCCAACAGTGGCCGGTCAGGGTCAGGGTTAGTGTTAGGGTCAGGGTGCAGGGTTAGTGTTAGTGTGCAGGGCTAAGATGTGTGTGTTCTGTTCAGGACTGGAACAAGCTGGTGGCCTGGGTAGTGCTGGTCCAGCAGTGGCCGTACAGGGTGAGGGTTAGTGTGCAGGACTAAGATGTGTGTGTTATATTCAGGACTGGAACAAGCTGGTGGCCTGGGTGGTGCTGGTCCAGCAGTGGCCGTACAGGGTCTCCTGGATCGTGCTGCACGCGGAGGACCTGGAGCTGAAGGCCGCCGTCAAGAAACGGGAGAAGCTCTGCGGCTGCGTGGAACAGGCACCGTAAGGACAACATCATATATATGGTTACGGGATTGAGACGCAATCAGTCACGTGGCTATGACGCAATACGCCGTTGCCATGTTGGTTGTTTAAAGAGGGTCTCTTATTTTTTATTTCCAATAAGCTTATGGGAAATGGCAGATAAGAACATTTCCCTACTTAAAACCGCGTTTTCACACTCCAAATGGCCTAAATGCTGTAGGAGCTTCACAGTCGAGCTTCTGGTTCTAATTGGCTGGTAACTGGCGATCCGTCACGGAACTGCAGGCCCTAAATGGTAATCGTAATAACCAGTGTTCACAACCGTAAAAGAACGACGTCTTGCGATCTGCGATGGAACTACATGACCTGTAAGCGCGCTGCCTGTGACTGTTTACTCAGTAATGTTAGTAGCCGTACAGAAACGACATCTTGCTATCCGTCACGGAACTGCAAGCCTTTAGTAACAATCATCTTTATTCCACCACAGTGAGGACTACATGGATAAGAAACTGCACGACATCTTCAAGTCAGCTCGGGAGAAGCAGGCTGAGCTGGAGAAGAAGGGCGGGGAGGCCTGGCAGCGGCTCAACTCCTTAGACGGCGACACCGAGCTGCTGGAGCTGTTCCTTCAGGAGTTCGACTTTACTGTGGAGGTAAGAACACACTTAAGACACACGTTAGGTCATGACGCACTTAGGATGGCTAGGCAAGAACCCAGAGGTCCTGGGTTTGAATCCCCTGACATGTCACCAATGTTGTGCCTTTGGGAAAGGAACTTTTACACGACTTTCCTCACTCCACCCCGCTGTAAAACAAAGGTACCTGGCTTTGGTTGGGAAGGTAAAAGGCAGTGGAAGAAGAGGGTCGGGCTCCGCCTTCCAAAACCGTGACCTAGACACAGTGGACAAAAACCCACTGCCCCTACGGCCTCAAAAAGGCTATGGGACTTCCTTCATAACCTTTCTATAATCCATTGACTCAATTTCTCGGCTTTTACAGGACATGTTTGACCTCCTTCCCGTCACGACTAACATGGACACTTCCATCAAGAGGGCGATCAACTCGGCCCTGTCGCAACAGGCGTGACGTCATCAGGATGGTGACCAGCTCCGGACTGTACAACAGGTGTGACGTCATCAAGATTGTGACCAGCTCCGGACTGTACAACAGGTGTGACGTCATCAAGATGGTGACCAACTCGGGACTGTACAACAGGTGTGACGTCATCAGGATGGTGACCAATTCGGGACTGTACAACAGGTGTGACGTCATCAAGATGGTGACCAATTCGGGACTGTACAACAGGTGTGACGTCATCAAGATGGTGACAACTCGGGCCTGTCGCAACAGGCGTGACTTCATCAAGATGGCGACCAACACGGGACTGTTGCAACAGGTGTGACGTCGTCAAGATGGTGACCAACTCGGGACTGTCGTAACTTGTGTGACGTCATACAACCAGCTGACAAAGGCACAACCAAGCATTGATGGGGGGAACCAAACTGTGGTAGAGACAACCTGACAGCCAAAGCGAAATACTATTTGATGCGTAAAGTGACCCACTGTAACGTTGGTGTGGTGGGTGTCTGTACTGCGAACGGTAATCACTAGGTGGCGCTAATATGCTGTCCGTCCACTAGTTTCATCAAAACACATTCAGAACAAACGACAAGGTTTAAGTTTGATGGTTCTATTAGGATTTAACCTTTGCTTCGTTCCTTTCCGATGTGACCGTATTGTTGACTTGTATGACGGTTTAGGCGCAGAGCCTAAACCGTGCTGCTTCAATTGTAGAAGAAGGGTCAGAGGTTGCTAAGTCCTGGGTGCTATTGTGGAGGGGTGTGGGATAGTAGAATACCCGAAAACGCTAAAATTGTTTCTACAGGTTAAAAGTCATAGACTATTTAAAGGGAACGATGGTCGTTCACGAGCATTAATTGCACGTATGACATGACATGGCTAAGCCAATCACATCGCTAGGTTCCCTTGACGTCACCACATCTTGCGAGCAGTTGCGAGACTTCCTAATTTTGGTAATGGCGGCCATATCAGAAGCCAACAACAAAGTTTGCGTCTTTTCCATCGCAAACTTCATGATTTATGGAAGGTTTTAGATAGTTAAGAATCAAACAGAGGATGTACATATATACATAAGTGCTAGTTATTTTGACAAGTCCAAAAACCGGTTCTCGGAGGGTTTTTTTTTACTCGGACCGAAACGTTTTACAAGTCCAGAACCGGTTCGGCCGAACCGGTACGCACCACTACGTATGACAGCAAAAAAGTAGAAAACTAATTACAACAAGATAACTTAGAAAGAGCAGCCCGCCATTTTAAGAAGAAGTGTATCACGTGCCGTGCCGCTGTAATAGATTCCTACTCAGGAAGGTAATAAAACACTTCTCATGCCTGACGAAAATGTTTATTTATTCATTAGGATGCAACCTAACGTCACACGTGCAAACACAGAGAGAAATACAGGCGGGTGTAAACATTACAAAAGAGACATTGATTGGCGATAAAACAGTTACTCAAGCAACTGGATAGATTTTTGGTGCTTGAGTAGCTGTCTTATTGCTACTTCAGGGGTTAGCGATTTTGCCTCTGGAACTAGAAGCCGCGAGTTCGATCCCGGCTGTGTCACTCACCCGACATGCACGCTACCGGAAAGGGCCGCAGTTCTTAGGACGGGACATTAAGCCGTGGTCAAATGTTCGTTGTGCTTGTCGGCAAGCTAGGGTCATTTCCCCGGTATGATGAACCTGTAAATACTGTACATGGTGTCTGTCTTCTCTCTCACGAGCAGTGGAAGAATAGCTCTTCAGTGAGCTAAACTGGATCGAGATCACTTTCCTTTCCTTGCGTATCTTGCTAGCTTGATGTCTAGCCTCCATCGGCGAGAGATTGATTGCTTCACTACCGATGTACACGCCTGATACACCTGGCTTACCAAACCTAGCTGTGGCTCCTTTCACTCCTCTGATCGCTTCCGGGTACAGTCTGGCACCCGTTGATAGAAAAATGATTCCCATTTAAACATTTGCCTAAAGTATAGGCGAGTGTTCTGGTTGGCTCCGAGACACATTTCATGGTTCACGTAATAGCATATGCATGGTAAAAGGGTTCGAACAGGCATTCGGAACTCCAAACCCTTTGCTTTATTTTATTCACATATATCAGGCAAAAAGCGCAATCGCTTATATAAGGTCTTCTACTCAAAAACATAAATATAAAACAAGAGTAAAACACAATTTCAATTTACACATATAAACACGAAATGGATAAAAGAAAGTGAATGTAAACATGACAAGTTGGTCATCTATCAACCCCTTACACTGCTTCTGAGAAATATCTGACTCCTGCAATCATGCAGGAAGTTAGGGACAAACGGTCGCCGCGAAAACCGCAAACATAATACCACCGCGAACCTAAACGGTCGCCGCGAAAACCGCAAACATAAGACCACCGCGAACATAAGACCACCGCGAACATAAAACCACCGCGAACATAAAACCACCGCGAACATAAGACTATCAGGACCAAACGTTTCAGTGGGGACGTGGGCCAGATTATATTCTGCTTGCAGCGATTGTTGTAGGTGGGGACGTTGAGTTAGAAAAGATGGATTCCAGGCTATCAATAATGCATCCACTCCGTACATGTAGTCCACATGTTTGCTTACACTTGTGAACATCAATGGAAACCGTACGTGACAACTGTAGCACGCGAGTTTCCATGGCACGCCTTTGCAGTTTGTGGAGTGTTTGTGGACGTGAGATGAGTCGGTGGGACGGGGTTGTACTTCTGGTGTGACGTCATGTGTGGGTAGGGGTGACGTCATGTGTAGAGAGGGTGTGTGACGTCAAGTGTGACGTCAATTATAAGCGCACATCTTGTGTGACGTCATGTGTGGGCAGCATTGGACCAAACGATATAGTGCGACAAAAAACTTGAGACTTTATTCAATATTCAATATTCACAACCACTATTAGTAACATAGATCGAAGTTAGACTTGATGTGGTTACATAAAATATCTCAAATATGCTGAAAATCTAAAAACCATGGTATAAAACACGTCTTGTTGGCTTATTCCTAGGGCAAATCGGTCCCCATATATAAGCACTTCCTAGTACAAGTATTTCCTGTCCAGTAACTAGAAGAGTCGGGGGATGCCCATTGCATACCGCCCTGCTCTGCCCTGTTCTAGTACAGGAACGTTCACAAGTCAAAGCTTCTCAGGGGAGGGTTTGCAGTAGTGCATGTCCCCTATCAGAGCCTCGTCTGCAGTACCTGCGCCGACCGCCTGGTGAAGGTTTGGCAAGACGGCCGTCAAAATGCCAAATCCCCGTTTCCCTGTTTGAGGATCACGACAACAAATATCTCAGTTCTAAATCATATTCTTCCTCCCTTTTCCCTGCAGACTTTAGATAAAGGAAACACAGAAAGTCATCATAAATAAAACAGGTTTTTCAGGCGACATACGCGGTAAATTCTATAGTTTTACGTCCAATTTTCAGTCTCGTTTTCCGGTTTGCGGATCACGACATCAAGTATCCCAGCTGTAAATCTCAGTTTCCTCATTTCGCCCGGCAGACCTGTTTGCGCGCCTCTCCCGCCGCCGTGTAAAACCGCCGCCCGACCTTTCCGTCGCCCCAGCTGAAGTTTTACGGCCCCGTCCCGTGTCCGGACGACGTCACCGCGAGCTGGAATTTCTGTGAATTAATATCGGGACAAAGAGACGGGCCGGATAAAAACTATTCATTGTTTTGGGGATTATTAACAGCCAAACGAGGTATCGTTTACAGTTGCTAAACATTTGTGTCGTTGTTGATGCTTTTTAATCTATGATATTGAAAGTCAGTGTGATCTGGAATTTCTGTGAGTCAACAGCAGGACTGGCTGACGGACTAGACAAAAACTATTTACCGTGTACGGATTTTTGTTAATGTTTAACTTCAGTTCTACACTAGGAAAAGAAATACTCACGAAAATATCGTCCAGTGTTATGGTCCTCATCCAAACTGAGGACCGAATTGCTCAAACATATGGCATTAGGAAGTAAGAGGTCAAAGGTGGTTGGAAGTCGATGTCAGCCCCCGTCCCGGCCGGGGACGGTTCCTTTGTAGTGAGTTTTAAAGGAAAGACTGAAAGAGATAACGTATAGAGAGGATAGGATGAGAATATTTGCCTGTGTGCGTGTTTTTATTCGTCTGTTTGATTTGATTCATAATGATGATGATGTTTAATTAATCACAGAACAATACAGACATCGTTTCAGAAAATAAATTGTCAAGAACAAGAAAGAGCCATCCCTTGAAGACCAAGAAACCAGGACCCAGGGTCCTCATCCTATAAAAACTATCATCTGTGAGGGAGTTAGTAGCTAAATTGACTCCAACCCTCATCCCAACATCATAAATGGGTTATCCTCTGTAGTGGATCTCTACCCGCCTGGCTCCAAGAACAATAGAATGGGATCAGAGCAGACGACGGGAAATCATTTGCATATCAACTGACGTCTCAAGTTTTGAAAAATCCTGTATCTTTCTCACTAGTTTTTGAAGAAAACATTGTCAGACAAAGAAAAATAACCCAGATACATCATACATGTGGATAACTGTTTTCGTTCTGCCCACCCCTCTTGACTTGCCCGTAGTACAGTCCAAACAAAGCCATCGTGTCGCGATTATTAACTCATAAAGCTGGAGTGTCGGACCTGCTCCGGGCGGCAGTATAAACATCAGTGGGCGGACGGACACTTCTGCTGACACACGGGCTGGTATAAAGCCTCTAGTCCGAAACCAGAGCAAGAGTCAGGGCTAAACGCTCGTCTAGTGGTTCCGTCGCTAATATTTCTCGCGGGTTTTAGTCTTGCAATATTTTACGTTTTCACATCCACGTCAAATTCTTCGTCTCCTTTTTTTAAACCCGAGCAGGAGTCAGGAGTGCCGTCGTTAAAACTTGTATTCGTCTTGCGGTCCTCAAACCTGCCGAAACGTCGACGGCCTCACGCCCGAGTTCACGAACGATCGTGCCGAAGCACCGCTATGGGCTGGTCCGCAGTGGTCGTGCTAGTCGCCGTGGCGTTGTGCTGTGAGGTAAGGCCTGATTTCCTGATTTCAGAATGTCCCTGTTTACAATAGAAGGGAAACTGTTTTATTTTACTTGTTTGGGTCCTCTTCATTCATTTGAAAACTGAATTAGGCCAAATGATTCGGTGTCCTTTAGTACAAGCTATGGATGGTTGAGTTTGCTGGATGCCATTGCTATTCAAGACTCAAAAGTTCTTTCGATAGCACAGAAATACCTGTATCATTCTCATCAGCTTCATAGTTTGAAAATGAAAAACTTTACTTCTGAACTAAACGTCAGTGGTTTTATGTTAAATGTTAGTCCCCGTGGTGCAAGCGGTAACGCAACCCCACTGCTTTGCCATCTGGATCAAATTTCGTGGATCCTAGGAAACCTTTGCACATTAAAGAACCCAACACACCTATCAAGAAGAGAAGGGGTGACCCGGTGTGCTTGGCCCAAAACGCGAGCGGTGGCGAACTGAATTGCACTACCACTAGCTACTTGAAAAAGCATCGTGCTTCACCTCAATTGAGCCTGACTGCTTTACTTACCTAGCAGTGGGCAGCTGGCAGGGTCGCAGGGCAGCCTGAGGAATTAAAAAAACACTATTGTAGGATTGAAATTATTAGAAAGTTCCACGGTACGTGTTCTAAAGAAACATCATACATTTCCTGAGTATTCAACAAAGGAGATGGGTGATTACATTATTGTACCTGTTTAATGTTAGTCCCGGGTTAGTTATTGACAGCTGGTATTCTCGCAGGGTATGTATTGTATGGAATGTAATAATTAGAAAGTTCTACAACACGTGCCTTTAAGGACGAAAGCACACAATCATTGGGTGTTCAACAAAGAAGAGGGGTGTAAAACTGCATTTTTCATTCTATTCAAAAGGGTGCGCCCAGTCCTGTCTCTGACGCCGAGAGTCTCACGAGAACTGGCGAGATCGACTTGGACGACCCCATTTCAGCTGTAGGGTGGACAGGTGTCGTGGATGAGCAACCGGTGGACCTGGCTCCCCTACAAAATAATGGTGAGAGCCAAGAAGCGCATGCGCACTATTGTAAATTGAAAAGAAGTTCTAAAAATGAAAAAAAAAGCTAATGATACCTACAGCTTCTATAAAATAGTTCTGTTCATCACTTGTGATGAATATAAAGAGAGTCTACATCATCATCCTAACAGCTATTAACATATCTTTATCAACGTTTTCAGCGAACAAGGGAAAAGTACTGCCGGGCTACCCACCCTTCCCTGAACAATTCAGTGTTCCAAAGAGGCTGTACAACCCTCTCGACCCAATCCGGAACGGAAAGAGGCAACAAAACCCACTCGACCCCATCCGGAACGGAAAGAGGCAACAAAACCCCCTCGACCCAATCCGGAACGGAAAGAGGCAACAAAACCCACTCGACCCAATCCGGAACGGAAAGAGGCAACAAAACCCCCTCGACCCAATCCGGAACGGAAAGAGGCAAGAAAACCCACTCGACCCAATCCGGAACGGAAAGAGGCAACAAAACCCCCTCGACCCAATCCGGAACGGAAAGAGGCAACAAAACCCACTCGACCCAATCCGGAACGGAAAGAGGCAACAAAACCCACTCGACCCAATCCGGAACGGAAAGAGGCAACAAAACCCCCTCGACCCAATCCGGAACGGAAAGAGGCAAGAAAACCCACTCGACCCAATCCGGAACGGAAAGAGGCAACAAAACCCCCTCGACCCCATCCGGAACGGAAAGAGGCAAGAAAACCCCCTCGACCCAATCCGGAACGGAAAGAGGCAAGAAAACCCCCTCGACCCAATCCGGAACGGAAAGAGGCAACAAAACCCACTCGACCCAATCCGGAACGAAAAGAGGCAACAAAACCCACTCGACCCAATCCGGAACGGAAAGAGGCAACAAAACCCCCTCGACCCAATCCGGAACGGAAAGAGGCAAGAAAACCCACTCGACCCAATCCGGAACGGAAAGAGGCAACAAAACCCCCTCGACCCCATCCGGAACGGAAAGAGGCAAGAAAACCCCCTCGACCCAATCCGGAACGGAAAGAGGCAACAAAACCCACTCGATCCAATCCGGAACGGAAAGAGGCAGGGCCACCCACTCGACCCAATCCGGAACGGAAAGAGGCAAGAAAACCCCCTCGACCCAATCCGGAACGGAAAGAGGCAACAAAACCCACTCGATCCAATCCGGAACGGAAAGAGGCAGGGCCACCCACTCGACCCAATCCGGAACGGAAAGAGGCAACAAAACCCCCTCGACCCAATCCGGAACGGAAAGAGGCAACAAAACCCACTCGACCCAATCCGGAACGGAAAGAGGCAACAAAACCCCCTCGACCCAATCCGGAACGGAAAGAGGCAAGAAAACCCACTCGACCCAATCCGGAACGGAAAGAGGCAACAAAACCCCCTCGACCCAATCCGGAACGGAAAGAGGCAACAAAACCCACTCGACCCAATCCGGAACGGAAAGAGGCAACAAAACCCACTCGACCCAATCCGGAACGGAAAGAGGCAACAAAACCCCCTCGACCCAATCCGGAACGGAAAGAGGCAAGAAAACCCACTCGACCCAATCCGGAACGGAAAGAGGCAACAAAACCCCCTCGACCCCATCCGGAACGGAAAGAGGCAAGAAAACCCCCTCGACCCAATCCGGAACGGAAAGAGGCAACAAAACCCCCTCGACCCAATCCGGAACGGAAAGAGGCAACAAAACCCACTCGACCCAATCCGGAACGGAAAGAGGCAACAAAACCCACTCGACCCAATCCGGAACGGAAAGAGGCAACAAAACCCCCTCGACCCAATCCGGAACGGAAAGAGGCAACAAAACCCCCTCGACCCAATCCGGAACGGAAAGAGGCAAGAAAACCCACTCGACCCAATCCGGAACGGAAAGAGGCAACAAAACCCACTCGACCCCATCCGGAACGGAAAGAGGCAAGAAAACCCCCTCGACCCAATCCGGAACGGAAAGAGGCAACAAAACCCACTCGATCCAATCCGGAACGGAAAGAGGCAGGGCCACCCACTCGACCCAATCCGGAACGGAAAGAGGCAAGAAAACCCCCTCGACCCAATCCGGAACGGAAAGAGGCAACAAAACCCACTCGACCCAATCCGGAACGGAAAGAGGCAACAAAACCCCCTCGACCCAATCCGGAACGGAAAGAGGCAACAAAACCCACTCGACCCAATCCGGAACGGAAAGAGGCAACAAAACCCCCTCGACCCAATCCGGAACGGAAAGAGGCAAGAAAACCCACTCGACCCAATCCGGAACGGAAAGAGGCAACAAAACCCCCTCGACCCCATCCGGAACGGAAAGAGGCAAGAAAACCCCCTCGACCCAATCCGGAACGGAAAGAGGCAACAAAACCCACTCGATCCAATCCGGAACGGAAAGAGGCAGGGCCACCCACTCGACCCAATCCGGAACGGAAAGAGGCAAGAAAACCCCCTCGACCCAATCCGGAACGGAAAGAGGCAACAAAACCCTCTCGACCCAATCCGGAACGGAAAGAGGCAGGGCCACCCACTCGACCCAATCCGGAACGGAAAGAGGCAACAAAACCCTCTCGACCCAATCCGGAACAGAAAGAGGCAACAAAACCCACTCGACCCAATCCGGAACGGAAAGAGGCAAGAAAACCCACTCGACCCCATCCGGAACGGAAAGAGGCAAGAAAACCCTCTCGACCCAATCCGGAACGGAAAGAGGCAAGAAAACCCACTCGACCCCATCCGGAACGGAAAGAGGCAAGAAAACCCACTCAACCCCATCCGGAACGGAAAGAGGCAACAAAACCCACTCGATCCAATCCGGAACGGAAAGAGGCTTTATAACCCTCTCGACCCAATCCGGAACGGAAAGAGGCAACAAAACCCCCTCGACCCAATCCGGAACGGAAAGAGGCTTTATAACCCTCTCGATCCAATCGTGAACGGAAAGAGGCAACAAAACTCCCTCGACCCAATCCGGAATGGCAAAAAGTAGAAAAAAGCTCACTCGACGTATTCCGGAAATGCTTAAGGCAGCAAATATATATTTCAGAAGATTAAAGCAAGAAATGATATGTTCGTTAAGATTTGCTTATAAACATCATTGATGCATGTTAGAGTTTGCGAACGATGATCTTTTTTAGCAGACTTGCAGACCTACCTTGTAATTCTGTTCCTCATTCCATGGTTCATGCTATGAAATAAAAAGCAAAGAGAAGAGAAAGTGAGTCTCAACCATCATTTGTGCACAAAACTTCAATTTTCTAAGATTGAATCACTTTGTGGTAAATGTTGTAATATAGATATTTTTCTTTTCGCTGTAAATCTTGATGTTGCGCAAAGCACGGAGACGAATCTCTGCGGTCACTGCCAATAGCAATGGATCTGAAGGTGAACTTGAACAGTAAACGTTCTGCCGGACCTTGACCTTAAACCTGGGGTACACTGCCCTATGACCTAGTAAGAAGGGCTGATCACAAAGTTAGGGCTGCCCATTAATATTGGAAAGCATGTTAAAATACACTGAAACAAGGGGTTTATAAAATTACTAACGTAAATCTTAATCTTCATTAAAAAGTCTTGTCGACTGAAAAGTCACTAGGGTCCACTTCATAACCATGCAAAGAAAAGAAAGGGTTGTTCCGCTTCCAGTAGTAAACAAACCCTACCTTTAACCCCATATTTCTGATATTGTATCCATCCGCATGACCCAACAACTCGCATATGTCCTTACACCAGTATAACTGGAGAACTATAACAAATTTTCACCAACATGGGAAAGCTTAGACCCATCCTATTCCTTCTCACCCAAAGAGTCTCAAATTGGACCGAATTTTGAAGAAAAAGAAGGATTTTCAAGGATTTTAGGTGGTTCTATAATCGTTTCCATTTTGGGCCCTCCACTGCGCAACGCAACTTTGACGTCTGCGCAGAAGCAACGACCCTGCAGGTTGTTTTCGGCGAATGGCAACAGCGAACGCCCTACAGGGCATTGACCTTAGTGAACAGAAGTAAATCGCAGGAGGTCTTATCCTTTAATTTGTAGAATGGTAACTTCTTTTCTTCGGATCGACTCGTATTATGAGCCCCCAACCCGCGCATAGATTACTGGATATGAAATTAGGTTTTGTCAGGAACAAACTTCACACACTCATTAGGGTGCATTTCTCTACCTTTTTACTAGATGGCGCTATTGCACTGTTCAATAACGTCATCGTGATAACATTGTACAGCATTAAAGGCATCCAGAGCATTTGATGAGGTTTGAAGCTTGAATAAAAAAACTCAAATTTCTAGTCATTCCTACACATAGTAAGTTCCAATAACACTATACCATTAGTAGGCATTACATATCGACAGTAAAGGAGCAAAGATACGATGTCGTTGTGTGGTGAGAACTGATAGAAAATGTAAGACCTAGTAGACTGATCCTGACTGTCCATCACAATTAACGGTTCCACCAATGACAGAATGACTGCATGTCCGTCAAATATTTGCATTTTTATGTTTTAATTTTGCATTTCTACGTTTTGGCGGAGGTGGTTGTATCGGTCAATTTACACTAGGCACGTGAAACTAAAAGATCACCATGTAGCTTATTTTTGTGCCGCTTTTGAGCACCTTTGATAAGAAATCCGCACACAAATGTGGTAGACAGTGGCATTAAATGTTAATTTCATAGATATTGCAGCAACTGCAATATCTCCAGTTTTTAAGCCTCAGAAAATTCTCTGGATGCCTTTAAGGACTATTTTGGTAAGATACGTCACGAAGACAGGTGGAAATATGGCCTTCTTCACGAGCATAGTTTATGCACAGACGTCTAGAGCTGCAGCAAATATCGATGTGTGAGCCTCAACTGCCTCAGAAAAAGCAGAGCACACATGCAGTGGAAACTAGATTGCGTGCCGCTTGCTCTAGTGAAAAGACATTTGCGTGATAATAGGCAACAGCTTTGGTTTATGATGAAGATTTTAAGTCGTGAATGAAGCTATAAGACATCCGTTGAGCAATTAAGTGGATTCTACCGTATATACTATATCAAAGTACCATAATATAATAGATCAGATTGTGCTTGAAGGGGAACAGTGAACGCCCTACCGGGCGTTGCCCTTTAATATAGCCGGGCCTTCCTTATACCAACTTCAATGACTAAAGACGGGGGGCGACACAAGTTATCTGGAACGCTACTACGGTCACGTGTCTCTGACGTCACGTTCCAGCAGTAGACGGGTCCTTTCCGTGAACAAGGTTGACGGAGTCAGCCGAACATTTGGGTAAGTCCCAATTCCTTCTTGTGTTGGACGTAAAGTTTAATCCTTAATTCATACTCACCGACTTAAGTTCAGCCCTGCCGAGCCCCTATCGGGCTGAAACAGAATTGCACCGGATCGGGTGAACCAACCTCGGAGCATGCATGCACAGCAGTTATTACAACCAACCGGCTTTGGAAGGTGTGTAATCCGATACCCTCTCGGTCAAGGGTGACAACAACAGCGCTAGCTCCCACACGGTAACCCGGCCTGGGTGACTCAGCGGTTTTCTCATATAAACAGCGGTGCAGAGCGGAGGCGGGGCGGTATGTACTCTTCCCGCGTCTTTATCATGGGGTTGATAGGGGTGGGGAGGACGTCCCGGGGGTCGGGATGTTCCCCACCCACGGGAAGTCGGTGGAAAAGTGTGGTGCTCTTGTTTTTGGACCATGTTTTCTGGGACCCAGCCAGAATCAGCAGCAAGACCTTGTGCCTAGCAATCCAAACTTTGCAACCTCTTTATTCTGGGGTTCTTTATGCGTCTGGGAGGTGGGAGATTTCCCCACCCAGGGGAGGTCGGTACGTATTCTCCCGTCTTCCTCATTATGGGGTTCTATGGGGGTGGGGAGACGTCCCGAGGGTGGGGGGTGGTGTTCCCCACCCTGGGCAGGTGGTTCCAAGTTTCCTTCCCGCTCTTTTGATCCTGGGGTTCTATTTGTATCGGGTGGGGAGACAATTCTCCTGGGGTAGTGGTGGCGTTCCCCACCCACGGGATGTCGGTACCTAAGCCCTCCCTCTTCTCTATTCTGGGGTTAATGTTTTATAGTCAAGCCTACACCGGCGACTATTTGCATTTTAAGGGCATTTTGCTAGCCTCCACCAGGCCCTCTTACGGGCGTATGAATCGTAGGACTCTGCAGAAAAAGGAATGATTAGCCAGTAGAGTCAGTCCACAGTGAAGATCACATTTCGCCCGTTTAGGGCCTGTGATATGTCGGTACGTTCTTTGATGTCCTGTAATCACTAA
The DNA here is from genome assembly GCF_035083965.1 of Branchiostoma lanceolatum. Lineage (NCBI taxonomy): Eukaryota > Metazoa > Chordata > Leptocardii > Amphioxiformes > Branchiostomatidae > Branchiostoma > Branchiostoma lanceolatum. The sequence goes on from NC_089740.1 coordinate 15,783,596, forward strand.
ATGATCTGAACTCCAAAGCTACTGCCTTTGTTCAGAAAAAGACCAGATTAATTTTATTGTCTTTCTTCTTGCCGACATATTTAACGTGACAGACTAACGGAGCCAGCAAGTGAAACCCTGGCGTAGTTAGTCTGGCAGAGACTAGCATTTGGCACTTGAGGTTGATTCCGGTCACAAAAACTTGTTTTTCACCGTCTGGTTGTGACGATAGCGTTCTCTCTGGGTGAAAGGTCACAGCTCGAACGATATTATGAAAACATGCTTCGCAAGTCAAACACTCTAGATCTGTTTGCGTTAAATCCGGTTCTGTGGCGCCATTGCGTCACTCTGCTCTCTGTTCGGGGCATTAGCGGTCATTTTCCTGAAGAGTCATCTGAGGACAAGTAGGAGAGTGTTTCACCCACAACCGAGAGGTCGCGGGTTTGCCAAAAAAACACCGATTTGCCCCGATGTTGTTCCTGCACTTTACACGACTTTCCTTACTTCTCTCAGGTGTAAATGAGTACCTAGCCTCGGTTAGGGACGTCCCTCGGATAGGACGTTAAATCTCAGGTACCGTGTTTGAGGAGAGCCACACTGATCGAGCACACCACACGTATCGAAAAAAGTTGGGGTCCTTCCCGGTGTGAGTCAGGTTCATAGCCACACAGTTGGGTAGTAGTCGGCCAACTCAATAACGCCCCCCTCAGTGCTGTACGACAGCGTCCTGTTAAGTAATAACTGACAGCCCAGCTACTAAGATGAGGACTGGGGCTATGCATAGAAAAAAAAGGATACTATGCAAGGGTGAAACTATAATCTGGGAAGAAAGGCGCAGTCGAGGCGACGAAGACTGAAAGAACAGTCATATCTACTTTTTAATCCTTTTCGACACCAACATTACCTAATACATTTTATTGTATACTTAGATGTTTGTTTATAAATGATAGATTTTCTTCCAGTGTTGGTGGAGTTGCTCATAGCTGCCCGTTTCCCCCAACAGCACATTAGCTTTTTTTGTCTTCCATAAAGTCACCCACAGCTGGGATTGCCACTGACCCAGTTTTTCCTCAAGAAAATTCAATCAGATTTCACTCAAAACCCCCAGGCATGCCCTTTGGGCCCAAAAAGGGTAGACAGGCCAGGTAGATAGGGCCAGCTTTTTCCGCAAACCCCCTAATAGCCAACGAGCCGGACATTGAGTAGCTTTTAGTAAAGTGCGCTCAAACATGGCCACAACTACTTTCATATCAATGTAAGCTTCTTATCTAGGAATCTCTTCCAAAAGTGCCAAGGATATAAGAGGGCTTTCAGAGTTTTCTTAGAAAATCCTAAGAATGCTAGAAAGTGTCCAGAAGTGTCAGTTAATGTGATGATACTTCCCAATTTTTCGCCTTGTGAAATATCTCACATTACTTCAAAACAATCCTTCTAAAAACAGCTCTATAAAACTAAGGTATAGCGCACACTGTCTTCACATTGAGGATTGAGAAAGGCCGGCACTGCAACACATCAGAGACGCACTTGCATTAAAGCTGTACAGTTGAAGAATTTGTAACGTCTTGCGCTACTCGTAATGTGCCGTAAAGAAAGAAAATCACTGGAGGCCTTTTTAGGCTTTATCAAACACGGATTTCAGATTACTCTGTACACAGACCGAAATCCTTCTCATGCTTCTATCATGTCCAACTCCCATATCAAGGTTTGAAGCACTCTCCAAGCAGATGAAAATTGTGACTTTCTTATGCTACGGTCCCAACTGCCCGGTGTAGTCCCGGCCGGGCCCCGGAGCAACAAATTTGTCACGGTGGACTGTCGGGTAAGGGGTGTGTGTGTTACCTCTCCACCCTAGTTACTGACGCTCCCCTCCCCAACACCTCTCCACCATAGCTACTGATGCCCCCCTCCCCAAACACCTCTCCACCATAATTACTGACGCTCCCCTCCCCAACACCTCACCATCATAGTTACTGATGCCCCCCTCCCCAAACACCTCTCCACCATAGTTACTGACGCTCCCCTCCCCAACACCTCTCCACCATAATCACTGACGCTCCCCTGCCCAAACACCTCTCCACCATGGTTACTGACGCTCCCCTCCCCCAACACCTCTCCAACATAGTTACTGACGCTCCCCTCCCCCAACACCTCTCCACCATAGTTACTGACGCTCCCCTGTTTGTTCCAGCGAGGTCATCGTGAGGTCAGCCGGTCAGAGGTCAGCAAGATGGCGGCGGCACGGTGCGTTCTGACGTGTGGACGTGTTTTTACGCAGTCAGCAGCCTCTTACAGCACCAGGTGAGGCCGTATAACGCACCTGTTCGCACCTGGGCAGGTGTAGGGTACAGGGAGGATAGTCCGGGGATCTGATCACCTGTGTGTCAGCTGTTTAAGAGTAACAGGATTTTTCATATTACCTCAAGAAGTTCTCCAGAAAAATTTGCCCAGAAATTCCTTTGGACAATTAGTCCGCAATTAAGTGTCATGATTTCCCTGGTGCAAATAAGGAAGGGAAACTGTTTTAAGACATTGATTCAAATGTTTCAAAAGCCAAGCTTCTGAGAAACTGGAAGTGACAGGTTGAGATATGCTTATCAGTCAAGAAACCGCACAAATATTTACATAAGGCCACAAACTAACGCCGCAGACTTTACATGTCGATTACTGCCTGTCTCGCCTGTTAAAATGACAAAGAAAAGTTTCGAGTCCAGCAGGCTTAAAAACAACCCTGATGTTATATCTGTATAAAGTTCACCCGTGCTGATGACCTGTTATGGGGACATGGAGGTAAAGTCCAGGTCACCCTAACCTGCCTGTAGCACACATACCGGGGTGGGTAGTCGGTAGGACATAGTAACCCATAGACAAACATCGACACAATCCCACAAACGTCTAGCATTCAGGGGAGAACATCATTTGGTTTTCAAGTGAATCAAAACAGATTTTTTTAAGGATGAGAAGGTTAAAAAACACTGTATTTTCTATATTCTAGGGTAGGGAATCTTTTTTTAATCACTCACACTTCCATACTGCAACCACCCCCTCCCTACCCACCCATGCCAGCGCCCAGAGACAGGGGATAACAACCTGAACTTTGCCCCAGAAAAACTAGGCCAGTGTTGTTTTTAGATTAAACCCAAGATGGATGCCAGCTGAGCTGAGATGTGAAACTTGAAAGGTTAGATTTGGAGGACTTGTAATTTTCCTGTTGTTGCCATGACGTGAGGAAATTTTGAAGAAATTATACTGTTTTTGGTTAGAACTTCACAACTGCAACTAAATTCCCAACTCTGCTTGCGCAGTGTCCAAGGTGAAGACCCCTATAAACCTGTTAACAATTTAAGTCTACACCATCATACTTAACAACATGTCCGAAGTGTTTTATTCATGTCTCAGAAGCCTTCAACTTTGACATAATACCACAATCCACCAAACTGCTCAGGACCAGCTCAAACTTTGAACTAGCTTATAACAAGTTATGTTCCTTCGTCCCTCTGTAGGTCAGCAGGGAAAACCCCCCTCTCCCAGAAGTGGACTGTGCTGCAACAGTCGTTACGACAGCATGCGCGGCGCTACATCACCAGTCGCACTGTGCATGTGCATTAATGACTATGAACTAGCTTATAACAAGTTATGTTCCTTCGTCCTTATGTAGGTCAGCAGGTAAAACCACCCTGTCCCAGAAGTGGACCATTCTGCAGAAGACGGTACGACAGCATGCGCGGCGCTACACCACCGGTCCAGCCGGCCGCACGTACGTCTGGCCCGCCACCGCGGTGGGCGTCGCCTGCGGACTCACGGTCGGAGCCGCTTTCTACCTGAACCAACGAGAGAAACTCGGCGCGAAATCTGCACCGACCTTCGAGCACGACCCGACCCCTGGAGGGTTCCGCACGAACTTACCGGAGTTCTCGCTCGAGGAAGTAGGGAAGCATAAAACGAAGGGAGATCGCGTCTGGATCACGTACAAGTCGGGCGTGTACGACATCACAGAGTTCCTAGAGAGCCACCCTGGTAGGTATTATATGTGTTTTATCCACCGATGTTTGAGTCTGTCGCCTCCCTCCCCTGACTTTGCACCACAGCTACACGTGTCACTGCTGTAATAGATGCATTCCCAACTGCAAACGTTCCCTGAGAAGTATTTACACATACAAGGATGGCTAATGCAGTACAATGCGGTCCCAAAAGTACAGGAGTGTATTCTATTCATGATTGTGTCAACTAAAAGTAACATTGCAACAATTAACATCTATATTCTTAAGAATGTTGTCCTCCTTCATCCCCCCCCATCATGACCGAAGTGGATTTCCTGATTCAAGCAGCCTCCTTAATCTTTTATTTATTTATTCGTTTGGCATGCATTGTATTTACATGCCAGGGTTGCCCAACTAGCTTAAGCTATTACAAAGGGCAACCCTGGGAGAAAAAAATAATCAATTACATTTAACATACATAATCATTACATTAAACATACATACAGATCACTACTAGATTAATTAAAAGGTTGGCATTCATATTTACATTATATACACGAATTCTATCGGAATGCCTGCAAGTAATTATAATGTTTACAGCTAGCTCCGTCGCATGTGTCACATAGAAGTATATACATATATATTAACTTAAACCAAGAACGGGTCTCCGAGGGAGGCCCAAGCTTTTCCTCTGATGGAGGGTACAGAGGTAGCTGTTCGTGTTTCTGATTCCTTAATCCAACCAGATCACTTTCACTTTCCCCCCCAGGCGGCGCGTCTAAGATCATGCTGGCGGCGGGCGGTTCCGTGGAGCCGTTCTGGGCGATGTACGCCGTCCACAAGGAGAACCCGGAGGTCTTCGAGCTGCTGGAGCCGCTTCGTATCGGCAACATCAGCCGGAAGGACCTCATCGAGATGCAGCAGGTTAGTTGGTTGGTTAGTTAGTTAGTTAGTTAGTTAGTAGGTTAGTTAGTTGGTTAGTTAGTTAGAGCCGCTTCGCATCGGCAACATCAGCCGGAAGGACCTCATCGAGATGCAGCAGGTTAGTTAGTCAGTTAGTTAGTTAGTTAGTTAGAGCCACTTCGCATCGGCAACATCAGCAAGAAGGACCTCATCGAGATGCAGCAGGTTAGTTAGTCAGTTAGTTAGTAGGTTAGTAAGTTGGTTAGTTAGTTAGTTAGTTAGAGCCGCTTCGTATCGGCAACATCAGCAGGAAGGACCTCATCGAGATGCAGCAGGTTAGTTAGTCAGTTAGTTAGTAGGTTAGTAAGTTGGTTAGTTAGTTAGTTAGTTAGAGCCGCTTCGTATCGGCAACATCAGCAGGAAGGACCTCATCGAGATGCAGCAGGTTAGTTAGTCAGTTAGTTAGTAGGTTAGTAAGTTGGTTAGTTAGTTAGTTAGTTAGAGCCGCTTCGTATCGGCAACATCAGCAGGAAGGACCTCATCGAGATGCAGCAGGTTAGTTAGTTAGTTAGTTAGTAGGTTAGTAAGTTGGTTAGTTAGTTAGTTAGTTAGAGCCGCTTGGTATCGGCAACATCAGCCGGAAGGACCTCATCGAGATGCAGCAGGTTGGTTAGTTAGTTAGTAAGTTAGTTAGTTAGTTAGTTAGTTAGCTTCGCATCGGCAACATCAGCCGGAAGGACCTCATCGAGATGCAGCAGGTTAGTTAGTTAGTTAGTTAGTTAGAGCCGCTTCGCATTGGCAACATCAGCCGGAAGGACTTCATCGAGATGCAGCAGGTTGGTTAGTTAGTTAGTTAGTTAGTTAGTTAGTTAGTTAGTTAGTTAGTTGGTTGGCTGGCTGGCTGGCTGGCTGGCTAGTTAGTTAGTTAGTTAGTTAGTTAGTTAGTTAGTTAGTTAGTTAGTTAGTTAGTTAGTTAGCTAGTTAGAGCCGCTTTGCATCGGCAACATCAGCCAGAAGGAAGAATAGTACACACATGTCGTTTCACTAACAGAGTTTCTTATCAAACATACACAGACGAAGAAGGCGGATCCGAACGACCCGTTTGCGTCGGAGCCCGGCCGCCATCCCGCGCTGGCGCCCAGCTCCAAGAAACCGTTCAACGCCGAGCCGCCCGCAGAACTGCTGGTGGATAATTACATCACGCCTAACGAGCTTTTCTTCGTTAGGAACCACCTGCCCGTACCTCAGGTGAGTCAAACAGGTGTTCCACAGGGGGGTTACTCAGGTGTACCACAGGGGGGTTACTCAGGTGTACCACAGGGGGGTTACTCAGGTGTACCACAGGGGGGTTACTCAGGTGTACCACAGGGGGGTTACTCAGGTGTACCACAGGGGGGTTACTCAGGTGTACCACAGGGGGGTTACTCAGGTGTACCACAGGGGGGGTACTCAGGTGTACCACAGGGGGGGTACTCAGGTGTACCACAGGGGGGTTACTCAGGTGTTCCACAGGGCGGTTACTCAGGTGTTCCACAGGGGGGTTACTCAGGTGTACCACAGGGGGGTTACTCAGGTGTACCACAGGGGGGTTACTCAGGTGTACCACAGGGGGGTTACTCAGGTGTACCACAGGGGGGTTACTCAGGTGTACCACAGGGGGGTTACTCAGGTGTACCACAGGGGGGTTACTCAGGTGTACCACAGGGGGGGGTACTCAGGTGTACCACAGGGGGGGTACTCAGGTGTACCACAGGGGGGTTACTCAGGTGTTCCACAGGGGGGTTACTCAGGTGTACCACAGGGGGGTTACTCAGGTGTACCACAGGGGGGGTACTCAGGTGTTCCACAGGGGGGTTACTCAGGTGTTCCACAGGGGGGTTACTCAGAACAGCCGTGGCGTCGGTGTGGCGTAATGGTGAGAGCATAGGGCTGCCACACAACGTGGCCTGAGTTCGATTCTGGCTCTCCCCCAGACATGTCTGGACATGCACCCGACGTTGTGCCCTTGGGAAAGGCACTTAACACAAAATCCCTCACTTCACTCAGGTGTAAATGAGTACCTAGCTTTGTCTAGGGACGTCCCTCGGATAGGACGTTAAATGGAGGTCCCGTGTTTGGGGAGAGCCACACCCCGCGCACGTAAAAGAACCCACCACACCTTTCGAAAAAGAGTAAGGGCATGCCCCGGTGTGCGATGGTCCCAAAACCTACAGTCGGCCGCACATGGGTTCGCCCTTAGTAATAGCCTCTGGCTAGTTGGGTAACCCTGGCAACATGCCGAACCAATGAATAAACAGCCCAAGTTGCGAATGACGGAAGAGCCTTGAACAATGGCGGACTTATGTAAAAGAAGTGAGGACTTCCAGGCTTTGGGGTATACAGGGCTCGAAATTCATCTTTGGGAATAGGTGCACTGGTGCACCCAAGTCAAAAAATTGGGTGCACAGAAAGAATTTTGGGTGCACCAGATAAAATAAAGTTTAATGTTCTTCAGAACATAATTACAAGAACTTCAATCTGTAATTCTATAGCTAACTTCAAAATTTCAAACAAATAATTCATTAAATAAAGTACAGCAAAAAGTTATCATGCTGTTTTTTATATTTACATTTCAAGAATATTCTGTATACTAGTGCACAATAGTACCTTATTGGCTACAAAAAATATTTAGGTGCACCAGTGCACCCACAGTCAAAAATTGGGTGCACAGCTCCAATTTTGGGTGCACTGGGTGCACATGCACCCACTATTTCGAGTCCTGGGTATATCTAGCAAAGTATAGTTGACTTTTCAATTTTAAGTTTAGCCTCCCTTTAAGTTGAAGCTGTGATGTCTTGAGAGATGAGCTGAAACTTTTTTAAAAATTGTTTGTTTCTTTGATTGATTAGTTAATTGATTGATTGGCAGGTGGACATGAAGAAGTACGTCTTGACAGTCGGAGGGGAGGGTCTGAAGAAACACTCCTTCACCTTAGATGAACTCAAGGAGAAGTTCAAGCATCGGAAGATGGTCGCCACGATCCAGTGTGCCGGGAACCGAAGGTCAAACATGATGGAGGTCAGGATACTTGGTTTTTTGTTTTGTTTTTGTGTTTGCTTGTTAACATCTCCACAAGCAAATAATTTTGGGATTTTTGCTAGACTCCTTTGAAATCTCAACTTAATTATTCTACAACAAACCTTACAACAACAATTGCTTCTTACTAATTGTACAGAAAGCCTTTCTGACTGTTTCTTTATTGTTTGTTGCTTCTTACTCATTGTACAATATGAGTCTTGTCTTCGAATAGAAATTAGAATAGAAAGAAATGCTTCCTAAATCTTTACAGACAAAAACTGTACGTGGTTATGTATTTATAGAAAAGATTGGATTTTGATCCCCTAGCAGCAGTCTTTGGTATTGCATTAGAATTTCAGTATTTTGTATGATTGACCAGGTGAAGGAGATGAGAAAGATTGCAGCATTCTTTGGAGGTCCTGGCTTCGAATCCTGTCATGTCACTGATCTTGCACCCTTCGAAAGGCACTTAAAACACTTTCCTCACTCCAACCAGGTGTAAAAATGGGTACCTGACCTTGGTTGGGGAGGTAAAAGGCGGTGGAAGGAAAGTGATGGGCAACAAACCACTGCCTCAAAAAGGCTATGGGACTACTGTACCTTCTTACCTTGAGGGTTTTTTTTCTATTCAGGTGAAGAAGATCAAAGGCCTGAGCTGGGGCATCGCGGCCATCAGTAACGCGGAGTGGACCGGCGTGTACCTGAGCGACCTCCTGGCGCACGTTGGGCTGTCGGACCCGGAGAAACGCGGCGAGCTGAAGCACGTGCAGTTCGAGGGGCTCGACCTGGACCCCGAGAAGGCTCCCTACGGAGGTCTGTTTCTCTCTCTCTCTCTCTCTATCCAATTTAACGTCTTTTGTTCCCCATCATATGGGGGTTGGACGTGCTTGCACATGGATGGGGGAGCCCCAGAACTCCTCATCAAGTGCACTCTTTTTTGTAGCAAGAGTTTTTACGGCTGGATGCCCTTCCTAACGCCAACCCAAACCCTACTGCTGGGCTTAGGACATGGGAAATGTGTGTTAAGTGGACAACGTCTGGGTGCATGTCCGGACATGTCTGGGTTCTCCCCTGGGGATTGAACCTGGGTCTTATTGGTTCATAGCCGGATGATCTGCCACTGTGCTACACAGACGTTGTCTGTTTGTTAATTTTTGTTTCAGAGCTGTCTCCAGCTTTAAAGTTTTTTTTATCTCTCTTATGGGAGCCCATGTTGTTGATTTTAGTCGTAAAGTCTGTCATTTCAAGCTTATGAAAATATGTTCTTATTGATTTCATATCAGTACAGATTCTTTTGTAGGATGGGGTGAACTTTTTTTCCTTCTTAGAATTAGAACCCAGAACCTTTTAGATAGAGTCTAAATAAACACTCCAAACCACAAGACCAGGTAGCTCATATTCAAACCCGGAACTTTTAGATTCCATGAACCCACCCTGACCACAAGACCGCCTTGCCAACGACTTGAACTCAGGACCTTAAGTGAACGACCCAAAACAAGACCGCCTTGCTAGGGACTGGAACCCAGGACCTTTAGATTCTAAGTGAACGACCCTAAACAAGACCGCCTTGCTAGGGACTGGAACCCAGGACCTTTAGATTCTAAGTGAACGACCCTAAACAAGACCGCCTTGCTAGGGACTGGAACCCAGAACCTTTAGATTTTAAGTGAACGACCCTAAACAAGACCGCCTTGCTAGGGACTGGAACCCAGGACCTTTAGATTCTAAGTGAACGACCCTAAACAAGACCGCCTTGCTAGGGACTGGAAACCAGGACCTTCAGATTCTAAGTGAAGGACCCTAAACAAGACAACCTTGCTAGGGACTGGAACCCAGAACCTTTAGATTCTAAGTGAACGACCCTAAACAAGACTGCCTTGCTAGGGACTGGAACCCAGAACCTTTAGATTCTAAGTGAACGACCCTAAACAAGACCACCTTGCCAGGGACTGGAACCCAGAACCTTTAGATTCTAAGTGAACGACCCTAAACAAGACCGCCTTGCCAGGGACTGGAACCCAAAACCTTTAGATTCTAAGTGAACGACCCTAAACAAGACCACCTTGCCAGGGACTGGAACCCAGAACCTTTAGATTCTAAGTGAACGACCCTAAACAAGACCACCTTGCCAGGGACTGGAACCCAGGACCTTTAGATTTAAAGTGAATGACCCTAACCACCTTGCTAGGGACTGGAACCCAGAACCTTTAGATTCAACACCCCTAACCACAGCCCCCCCTGCCCCAGGTTCCATCCCCATCGAGAAGGCGTTGGACCGGTCGGGCGACGTCCTGCTGGCGTGGGACATGAACGGGGAGCCGCTGTCTCGTGACCACGGGTTTCCTCTCAGGGTCATCGCGCCCGGAATCATCGGAGCCAGGTCAGTCCGATGTTTGTTTGTTTTATATGAATCGTCGGGGCCAGGTCAGTTTTAGTGTTTATTAACCTTTAGCACACTGAAGTAGCCGTTTGGCACCCAAATCCTTATTGGTTACAGAGTTAGGCAGCAGGGAGAAGGTTAAGTTTGCATAGTGTGTGTGTAGGGGCGGCTGAGGCTCCTATGCTGTGCTTTGGAGCCCTGGCCTGACCACTTAGGCAGGCAGGGCAAAGTTGTCCTTACCTTTATTGTTTGTTCCTTGTTTGTTTGTTTGTTTTTTGACTGTTTATGTGTTTGTTTGTTTATCACAGGCAGGTGAAGTGGCTGAGTAAAGTGTGGGCCAGTCCAGACGAGAGCCCGTCACACTGTAATGTTTGTTTGTTGTTTGTTTGTTTATTGTTTGTTTGTTTATCACAGACAGGTGAAGTGGCTGAGTAAAGTGTGGGCCAGTCCAGACGAGAGCCCGTCACACTGTAATGTTTGTTTGTTGTTTGTTTGTTTATGTGTTTGTTTGTTTATCACAGACAGGTGAAGTGGCTGAGTAAAGTTTGGGCCAGTCCAGACGAGAGTCCGTCCCACTGGCAACAGAATGACTACAAGGGATTCGCTCCGCAGGTAAAATTCTAGAATCAAATGTCTTTTTATTGATGTGCCTCAGTTGATGATGTTAAACTTTGTAGATTGAATGTAATTCAGTGTCACTCTGTGATATTTCAATAAGTGCATCTTGACCTTGACCCCAGTTGGACTGGGACTCGGTGGACTTTAAGAAGAAGTCTCCAGGGAAATGGAACGGTCTGGGCCGTGGGCACATGCAGTTGGATATGGACTGTGCCATTTAATAATGGGGGGATTAAGGGTCTTAGCCATATTTTAGCAATATTGTCCCAGTTGATGATTTTTACAGTTTGTTATGTAAATTGATTGTGATTTAGTGTCTCCCTGATATTTCAATAAGTGCATCTTGCCCTTGACCCCAGATTGACTGGGACTCGGTGGACTTTAAGAAGTCTCCAGCGATCCAGGAGTACCCGGTCCAGTCCGCAATCTGCGAGCCGAAGGACGGGGCTGTGTGGGACGACGACGAGGAGGTGAGCACCCCTGTGGGGAAATGGAACGGTCCGGGTCATGGGTATATGCAGTTGGATATGGACTGTGCCATTTCATAATGGGGGAGTGGTCCAAAGAATACTTTTAATAATAATAATGTTTATTCGTAGGAAAACTCTTTGTGGGAACCTCATTTAGGATGTAGGCTGATCTGAAATCACATCACTGATGTTGTTTTCCCGTTGCTAGGTGACAGTGATGTTGCTTCCCTGTTGCTAGGTGACAGTGATGTTGTTTCCCATTGCCAGGTGACAGTGATGTTGTTTCCCCATTCCTAGGTGACAGTGATGTTGCTTCCCCGTTGCTAGGTGACAGTGATGTTGTTTCCCATTGCCAGGTGACAGTGATGTTGTTTCCCCATTGCTAGGTGACAGTGATGTTGCTTCCCAGTTGCTAGGTGACAGTGATGTTGTTTCCCATTGCCAGGTGACAGTGAAGGGCTACGCGTACAGCGGCGGTGGGCGGGAGATTATCCGGGTTGACGTGTCGGCGGACGGCGGGAAGACCTGGCACCCGACGGAGCTTGTGGCGAAACCCGATCAGGGCTACAACCGCACCTGGGCCTGGACGCTGTGGGAGGCCACGCTGCCGCTGCCTAAGGAGGCTAAAGGTCGGTTAGTCCTTATTTGGTAATCATTGCCTTATTTGGTAACAATTGCCATATTTATCACCCAGACTTGGCATACCTTATTTGGCCATCAGTACCTTATTTGGTGTTTTGTCCTGATCCAGAAAAGTAGGTTGAGCTGTGTGTGAAGGCATACCTTATTTGGCCATTAGTTCCTTATTTGGTGTTTTGTTGGTTCCGGGAAAGCAGGTTGAGCTGTGTGCGAATGCATACCTTATTTGGCCATTAGTTCCTTATTTGGTGTTTTGTTGGTTCCAGGAAAGCAGGTTGAGCTGTGTGCGAAGGCATACCTTATTTGGCCATTAGTTCCTTATTTGGTGTTTTGTTGGTTCCAGGAAAGCAGGTTGAGCTGTGGGTGAAGGCACACCTTATTTGGCCATTAGTTCCTTATTTGGTGTTTTGTTGGTTCCAGGAAAGCAGGTTGAGCTGTGTGCGAAGGCGGTGGACTCGGCGTACAACACGCAGCCCGAGTCGTTCAAGCCGTACTGGAACCTGCGCGGGGTCGTGGCCAACGCCTGGCACAGGGTGCACATCAAGGTCGAACCGCCAGAGGGCGACGATGACTGAGTCCAGTTCCCACTGTGACCCACCTGGGCCCAGGAAAAGCAATGTTATGTTTCCCATCATGTCCTGAGAAAGTAGGGTCAGGTGGTAATGATGGGATTTTTTATCAGTTGGTAATGATGGGATTTTTCTAAGATTCTGACCAAATCCATCCAACAAATGCAGTTTAACAATACAAAACTGAAATGTATAAGGACAGGACTGGAAGCACAACATTTTCTATGCCTCAACACCTCACCATGCAGCAGGGTTATTCTACAGTTAACCTTCTCCCTGCTGCCTTGCTCCCTGTCCATTCACAGAAGGTTACCTCGACAGGGGGGTGGTTAAAGGATGCAATTATGGAATAGTCTACTTTTGTAAGAGGGGTGAGTTCACCATCTCCCTGCTGTGGGTGTCTGTTAAGAGTAGAACTTGGCAGGGAGGGGGTTTAAGTGACTACTCACAGAATTTCTGAACCATTTTCAGCGCCTTGTTTTCTATGAAATCACACAGGAGTCTCAGAAGGATTAAGTTTTAGAAGGATATAATTGTACTGCTTATATAAAAGTAGCATGGCTTTACTAGTAAGAAGAGCTGTGTGGTTGTTAAAGTCAATGATTATTTGCTGAAGAGACTGCTTTTTTGGTGTAACAATGGTGCAATTCTATAGGTGTCAACAGTAATTTTATTTGGGAGTTGGTTGTCTAAAATACTACCTGGAACCATGTGCTCGTAGGTGATGAAAACTTTGTTAAATTGTAATCTCCCAGCAGATTTATCGGTGAAATAGACATTATCCAAGATTTTTGTCTTTTCCTCGAGTAAATCAGCTTGGAGAGTCGTACAACAGTTCGTACTTTTATATAAAGATAACCTTGTAAGGGTAAAATTGTATGATGACCTTGTAGAGTAAACTTGGGATGACCTTGAAACTATGACCATGTAGAGATGGTCTTGTAGGAATGACCTTCTACTGAGGATGACCTTGTATTAATGCGTTCCTGTAATTTCATGGTCATGTAATTTCCTGTTCAATGAAATAATAGACAGTGGATTTATTTTATATTTCAAAGACTATCATAAGCTTGTTTTTTTCTGTTGCCAGTTTTGACATTCCAACATTTTTTGCTTGAGAGAAGAGAGGAGTTGCCAGGAACAGTAACAAAGTTGTAGATGGGGAATGTCATTGTGAGAGGTTGGAATCTTATCATTAATTATGGCACATGGCATTAATGAAAAGACCTGGAAATGTGTAACCAGTACTGAAGGTACTAATCTGATGAAATATTGTTTGGATCTAATGTGACTGTATTACTGGTGTGGTACAAACTGTAGATGGGGAAAGCCATTGTGAGAGGTTGGAATCATGGTTCTTAACAATGAACCATTGCCAATTATGGCACATGCCATTAATGAAAAGACCTGGAAATGTGTAACCAGTTACTAAAGGTTTGAGAAATTTGTTAAATTAATCATTTTAAGTGATTCAAAGCTCCAAGGCTGGAAGTAGGTAGGAAGGTGTAAGTGAGGATAGGATCTAATGTTATTGTATGGCCACACTCACTCACTCACTCACTCACTCACTCACTCACTCACTCACTCACTCACTCACTCCCATAGTTTAGTATGATCACGGTATGACCGGGTGTGGCATAATGTGTAGATGGGGAAGGAGTCATTGTACAAGGACTGATCGCTTTGGTTTCTATTGGAAGTTGTAATAATAAATGTACTAACTTAAAGAAAGTGATCTGCAAAGCTTGAACTGTCTCTCTCTATCCATTTTAACGTCTTTTATTCCCCATCATATGGGGGTTGGACGTGCTTGTACATAGATGGGGGAGCCCCAGGACTCCTCATCAAGTGCATGTCTTTTTTGTAGCAAGAGTTTTTACGGCTGGATGCCCTTCCTAACACCAACCCAACCCCTACTGTATACGTAGACGCCACTATTTTGAAATTGAAGGCGGTGCAACTGCACAAGCGGTCATGTTTTCTATGACATTGAAGTGCTGAAAATTGGTTTAAGACTTTAAACTTTAGTCTTGTGGAAAGCTGCTTTGGAAAATGTGATGCTTTTTGATGTTTCAAGGCAGAGGGGGAATGGAAATATTTAGTTTCTCAATAAAGGATACAGCAGACATATGGTAACTCTTGTCCTGTTTCTTTTGCAAATAGTAAACTAAGGATTTGGTTAGTTTTACTTCAAATAATGCAAGAAAATGAATGTTAGAGGAACAATTCTGTTCCGATGAAGCTTTCCTAACATGAAAAACAAGAAGGGTGGAGAAAACTTGTCTAGATCTTCTGTTGTGCCCCTACGGTCAAATAGTTATGGAAATTGTAGTACCAGTAGATGACTTCAGCGAAGCTTTCCTATTAAAACTTTGACAAGGCCAGATGAATTTCTAATAGACATCTAAGAGTCACAAATTGTTGATGCAAGATTTACATATCAGGTTACATCTTAAGTGTTTGATTTTTAACCAAGGAGATTTTATTCATCTATATAAAACTTCCTTGGTTTAACATATAAATTTCTTGCACTTGGAACAGAGAGTGAAGCAAGAAAGTACAGTATTATCTATCTTTGGTGTAAACTTCCATTTGTATATCCTGACATTAAAGCAGACGAAAACCCGGAGTCTGAGATTAAAACTGGGTGAAATAATCCTTTTACTACATCATTCACTGAAAAAGAATCTTGGAAGCCAAGGAATGAGTTCCATCACATTTTTGGTATTGACAACAGGGTTTCAAAAGCTCCATCATAAATCTACAATAATATAATAACAGGATATTCTGAACCAACACTTCCAAACACAGCTCTACTTAATACCCTGACTTCATTATGTACTGCAACTCTGTAGTTTTTTACAAGTTATTTACAGGAGTTACTAACTTATCAGCAAGGGGTTGGACTGTACATGTGTTATCACTGTAAATCAATGTTTGAAGGATTTCAAAATCATTTTATCAGAACTGAATCGAGACTTACTGTATAAATACTTGCACAGACAGCTATATTCCATTCCACACTTGAAGTCCATAGAATAACATCATATCTTCATCTATTGACAGGCAATTGCAACATGACTTTAGCACCTTTCAACAGCAAACATAACGTCAGCATCAGAATTGCTTCGAACAAACCTTGACTAGCGCTCTAATATCTGACACTGGTTTGGAATTTGAGGATCTAAACAAAAATGCCACACTGGGCTGCAGAATGTGGAGTGAATTTGTACATCAATAATTTATTGTTCCAGCCTCAAAAGTCCATGTGATGAAAACATCTTAGATAAGAACATAAACTGACTCCACAAATGATTACAAAAAAAATCATGCATCTTTGCTTTAAAAAATACTTGAGGCTTGCAAATCAAACTTAGACATATTGCCAACTTTTTCAAATACATCACTTATATATGTATTACTCGTCATCAAGCAATTCAAGATACTAACATCTTTGAACAGAGTAATAAAAGAAATAAGAATCTGCAATCAAAAAGTTCACATTTCTTCTTCACATCTTGTCATCCTTGTGTCACTACAAGTTATTGATAGTGAAAAACATTGTGGCCTATTCCATTAACAAAATGGGCAGCTAAAATCTGACCAAATCAACTTATCGCAAAGTTGCTCTATCAACTACTGCTAACATGTTAACCTTGGGCCACATCAATTCAATCTGATGGTTCTTGGATTCTGCAAATATAACGCTGAACTAGAAAAGCAAAACTGAGTCTATAAGGAGAAAGTTTATATTGGTTCACAGTTTCAGGACGAGTTGTTACTGAGTCCCGTAGCTGGCCCGTGGTCCCCGAGGTGTCTATGAGCTCCTCAGCCGGCCCCTTGAGCCCCTCAGCCGGCCCCTTCAGCCTCAAGGTTGTTCAGTTGGCCCCCAAGGTCGGCCCCTTCGGCCCCGAGGAAGTTCTTGAGCCCCTAAGCTGCCCCATGGCCCTGACATTGTTCTTGAGCCCCCAAGCTGTTCCCTTGAGCCACCCAGTTGGCTCCTGGAGCCCTTCAGCTATAGCCATGAGCCCTGATGTTGTTCTTGAGCCCTTCAAATGGCCCCTCAGTTGGCCCCTTTAACCTCACAGTTGGCCCTGAGGCTGTGTTTGAACCCCCCAGATGTTTCCTTGAGACCAAATGCTGTTCAGACAGTCCCCCGAGCCTCGAGAGTGTTCCTGATCCTCCCCAGCAGCTCCGGGTTGTCCATGATCTTGCCGACGGCCTCCGGAGTGACGGGGATGCCGACCTGCTGCAGGTACCGCTCCACCAGGCGGCGGTCCTGAAGGGGGGTCCAGAAGATCCTCTCGATACTGTCAAGGGCCTGTGGGTTCTGCAGAACCCCCTCCACAGCCTCGCGCCTCACCTGCACCCCCATGCTCTTCAGGTATGCTACGACCATTTCCTTTTTATCAGCGTTTCCAAACGAAGCCGGTTCTACTTTCTGGGCATTTGATACAGAAATCGTCCCCTCTTTGGAGGTACTTGGTACAGTCTGCCCCCCTACGGAGATACGTGGTACAGTCTGTCCCCCCGCGGAGGTACTTGGTACAGTCCTGGGCATGTCTTCCTCCAGAAAGGGTATCTGGTTTCCAGTCGTCGATGACCCCCAAAGGTGTCTCGTTACTGAAGGAAACACGACACCTGCAGTACTTACAGCTGTGCTGGCTGCTGTGCCCTGTAGGGTGCCCCGTCCTGTGCTTTGCTGAGTGCCCTGCTTTGTGCCCTGCTCTGCGCTCTGCTGTTGGCCCAGTGACGTCCCTGCCCCAAACAGGTGTTGATACGCCGTCGTGTTCCCCAAGTTGAGCAGCAGCGGCTCATTCTGTGTCCCAGCGGTTTTACTCCTGCCTGTGGACTGGAGCACACCACTACCGGAAAAGCCTGTCTCTCCTGAGGCTGGTACGGAAGGCTGCCCCCCTGCGGAGGTACTTGGTCCAGTCCTGATCATCTCCCAGGCTTCCGTGAAGCTCATGCCGGGAGGGAACACCACGGGGGGCTGGCCTGCCGCCTGGGTCCCAGCGGCCGGGGAGGGGGGCACAGCTCCAGGTTTCCAGCTGGTTGGAATTTGGCCCACGCCTTGTAACTGGCTGGCCCAGCTGGTTTGGCCCATGTCTTGTGACTTGTTGGCCCAGCTGGTTGGGATTTGGCCCGTTAGCTGGGCCGCAGCATCAGGGACCTGCAGGGGCCACGTCTGGGTGTTTTCAGTCTGCTGCTGTTTAGGGGGATACTCAGGACCTCTCCTCTCTCCGGGCCCCTTTTTGTTGCCTCTGGGACTTGGACTGCGGCTTCTCTTCCGTTTTGCACCGTTTTGGCTGCTTCTGTCTGTTTTAGATGTTTTCTCCGGGACGTTGTGTGGCCGGGATTGAGAACTGTTTCCAGAACGATCCCGCGACTGGCTATGGCTAGTCTGTCTGCTGGATCCCCGATCCTGCTTTTTACTTTGACTGCCGGATCTATGACCACTGGACTTGGGATCTCTACCCTGACTACTGGATCTGAGATCCCCTCTCCGAATCTGACTACTGGATCTATCATCTCTACCCCGGCTTTCAGTCCTGGATCTGTGATCCCCTTTCTGACTCAGACGGCTGGATCTGTGATCTCTACTCTGAGTGCTGGATCCATGATCCCCTTTTCGACTTTGACCGCTAGATCTATCATCTTTACCCTGGATCTGACTAGTACTGGATCTACTAACCCTACCAGATCTGGGATCCCCTCCCTGACTTCCACGGTTGGATCTGTGATCTCTATCAGATCTCTGACTCTTTGGACTTCGGTCTGTTCCCCGGGTCTGACTGCTGGATCTCTTTTGTCCACTTCCATCACGGTAGCTTCTATTTCCTTTCTCTGATTCTTTCCCGGACTTCTTGACCTCTTTTGCACAGGAGCTTCGACTCTCACTCCTGTGCTCCTGTCGAAGTCTTCCCTCACCTCTCGGTTGATCTTTCCTTTCTCTACGAGAGCCTCTTCTCTCTTTATCTCTGCTGCTAGCTTGTGACTCTTTTCCATGTTGATCCAATGAGCTCAAAGTCCTTGCCTCTATCCCTGCCCTCCCCTCTGCATACTGACTTCCCTTATGATCAACAGCACCCATGATATTGGAACCCCCCTGTGCAGCCCCCATGGCGGTGGAACCCCCCCAAACAGCCCCCATGGCGGTGGAATCCCCCAAAACAGCCTCCCTAACTACAGCACCCCTCTCTGCAGCCCCTCTGCCTGTGGCATCCCCCTGAACAGTCCAACTGCCAGTGGCATCCCCCAGAAAATCCCAGCTGACTGTGGCACCCCCCTGTCCAGCCCCCCTGATAGTGGCATCCCCCTGTCCAGCCCCCCTGATAGTGGCACCCCCCTGTGCAGCCCCCCTGCTTGTAGCCCCCCCAGTGATGTCTGAAGTGCGCCCTACGCTTCTGCCCAGCTGGTAGTGGTCCTCCCGTTGCTCCGGCAACAGGAAAGGGCTGGGGGTTCGGCTGTTACTACGGTGATGGTCATCACCGTGAATGCGGTCGCCATGGATACCTGGACCTGCAGGTGGACTCATCATATACTCCTCATGAGGTAAGGGGGCAACCGGCTGGCTGAATTTGTCCCGGGCACTTCGGTCCTGTAGGAAGCTTCTGAAGATGTCGTTGTAACTGGTTTGTGGAGGTTCAGCTGGAATGGTCGGCATACTGTTGCCTGGTGACCTGGGGGCAGGGAAGGGCTGGTCTCCTGCGCTGTAAGGTGGGGCCCCGGGCTGGTCATGGTTGCCATGGATACCAGTTCTGGCAGGTGGACTCGTATACTCTTTGTGGGGCAGAGGGCTGAGTTTGTCCAGGGCATAGGGTGGACTTTGGTCCCTTGGCAGGTTCCTGAAGACGTCGTCCTGACCGGTTTGTTGGAGAGTCTGCTCCTCCCTTCTGTCGCTCCTGTTGTACTGAGCATCCCGGCTGTCTGGTGGAGGTTCGGCTGGGAAGGTAGAGTTATCGTAAGCAGGTGCCCTGGGTGCAGAATAGGGCCAATCTCTTGTATAACTCCCTGCAGCGTCCTCGTGTCTGTCCAGCTTTCTGAGTCGGTCGGCTGAAGTTTCTCTCCTGTACCGACCAGGGAGGAACTCATCCTCCTCTCCCCTCTCCCAGGATCGGCCTCTCCCCCGCCGGTCCTCAGCTCCAGGCCAGGAGCGTTCCTCCTCATCCCGCTGCTCCCTCGCATCTTCTTCAGGCAACCAATCACGCTGGGCCATGTAAGCAGGACTAGTCGGGCGACTGTCGTCACGGCGAGAATCTCCATGGAAATGCTCATGCTCATACCGACATGGGCTCGTGTCATCATGGTGAAGGTCTCCATGGAAACGCTTGTGGTCATGCCGCAGTGGGCTCCTGTTGTCATGGCGAGGGTCTCCATGGGAACGCTCCTGGCTCTTGTCCCTCCGGTAGCTGCTGCTCTCTGACGTCACCTGAACGCGCCTGTAATCCACGTCCTGATTGGCTGACACCTGCTGCTCTGTGTGGTCGCCATGGTGACCAGTCTCCTGGGGGAGGTGTTTAGAATGCTGGGCCAGCTTGTCGTCTAACGCCTTCCTCTCCGCGGCCAGCCGCTCCCACTCCTCCTGCAGCAGCAGCTTCTCAGCAGCCAGCCTCCGCGCCTCGCCCTGCGCTGCCGCGTCCTGTCCGTCTTCACCCGGCGGCTGCCCGGTCTGCAAACCTCCCGGCTTCGGCTGTTGCCATGGTTGCACCCCTCCTGGCATTGTCTGTTGCCATGGTTGCGTCCTTCCCTGCATTATCTGTTGCCATGGTTGCGCCCTTCCCGGCATCAGCTGTTGCCATGGTTGCGCACTTCCTGGTATTGTCTGTTGCTGTGGCTGTGCCCCTCCCGGCATCGGCTGTTGCCATGGTTGCGCCCTTCCCGGCATCGGCTGTTGCCATGGTTGCGCCCTTCCCGGCATCGGCTGTTGCCATGGTTGCGCCCCTCCCTGCATTGGCTGTTGCCATGGTTGCGCCCCTCCCGGCATCGGCTGTTGCCATGGTTGCGCTCCTCCCTGCATTGGCTGTTGCCATGGTTGCGCTCCTCCCTGCATTGCCTGTTGCCGTGGTTGCGCCCCTCCCTGCATTGCCTGTTCTCTTGCTAGATCCCTTTCCTCCATTTTCTGCTGCCACTTCCTGGCCCTGTCCGTTGCCCTGCTGCTCGTCAGCATGTTCCCCAAGACGAATCTTGTCACAGTGAAGAACCTCGCCTGAAACTCGACCTTGCACAGCCCCCTGACCAGCTGCGCGACCTTGATCTGCGCGCTGTCCCTCTTTGGGAGGCAGTCGGCCACGACCCGGCGTAGCAGCCGCAGTTTCCAGACGGAGGCCGGCGGCAGCTGGTGGCGCCAGGCGAACTGTTCCATCGCCGCGTCGTTGTTGTGTTTGCTCGTCCAGGAGATCTCCGTGTTTTTCGCAAGCTCCTCCTCAAACCTGGGGTTGGAACCAATCAGGCATCATTACTCGTGACCAAGATACGGCAAATTCATTCTGAACTCTTTATCAAAAGGTGGAAACCGGTAAATCGTCAGCTGTCTGACGCCCAATCGACCGAGTTATAGCAAATTATTTATTGTACTGTTATTATATACAATTAGGATTTTACCATGATGGTCAGTACTGTTATCATATACTATTACTACTATTAGGATTTTACCATGGTCAGTACTGTTATCATATACTATTAGGATTTTACCATGGTCAATACTGACCAACGGAAGTGTTCTCACTACGGTAAATGCAGAAATGTTCCCGGTGGTTTTATGTTCGCGGTTTTTGCGGTGAAGATTTACCGACTTAGAACCACTGCAAGAAGCCTTCCATGATGTGATTGTAGCCCGACTAATTGTTTCAAACACAAACTCAAAACCACCGTGAACATGCCCCTAACATATGTATGGAAGACTCTCATTGTGTTGATCCCTTGCCAAACTGTTGTCTAATGCCAGAAATACATATGCAGCACTAATGCTTGGTTAGTGCACACTGCCATGGTAATTTCATGGTAATTATGCTAAGGAGCGCGTAGTGCGGCATTAATGCTACATTAGACAACAGTTGGGCAAGGGATGTTCTCACAACATTCTTCCACAAATTTACTAACTCTGAATTAAAATCAAAGGTTACTTCTTTTGTTTGAATGATTTATCTATTGTTGTAATCTAATAAAGGGAGGACTTTAAGTAAGCATTTAGCTTTTGGTCTTCCTTGCACTGCTGATAGATTTCATTTGTCTGTATTATTCGTTTAAGTGCGAATAAATAAATAAATAAATAAACAAACAATAAACATGAACAAACCCGTAAATCCGCCTTTCAACAAGTCGAGCAATCGATGGCCTCGGGAAGATACTCTCCGCCGCCTCGAGCAGCCTCTGAGAGAACGGATCTGTGATCAAAGTTCCGCCCGTGGCTTCTTTCTGCACCGCTGCAGAAGCTTGTGGGGTTCCTTCTGACGAGAGACCAGGCTGTGGCTCCTGGCTGGTCTGATCTGACTCTCTCTCAAGTTCTGCTGCAGCTGTTTTTTGGGTTGCCGGCGTGGCGTTTGTTGGAACCCTGTCAAACGCGACTGCCATCAGCTCCGAGATGTTCCGTCTGAAATTGTAAAACTCGTCCCGAAGGACTTGCAGACAGCACTGTCGCGCCCGCTCGATTAGTTCGAAATGATTTTTGGGAAGGCAGCGTTTGTAAACCCTGCGTAAGAGCTTGAGTTTCCACACAGATCCGGGAGGAAGTTTCAGCCGCCCTGCCAACTGGTCTATCATCGTGTCATTGTTCTGCTGATGTCTCCAGAAAAGCTCTTTGTTTCCCTTTAGCTCCTCTGCAAACCAGTTCATCACTTCTTTGACTTTCCCCACTTTCCTTTCGGTGTAGTTTTCCTTCACCACAGCAAGCAGCCTCTGAGAAAACGGTTCTAAGACTAGATTCCCGCTCCAGCCTTCATCCTGTAAACCGGCAGGTTCTTGGGCTGTTCCTTGTGAGGAGGGACCAGGAAGGGCTGGTTGTGGCTCTTGACGGGTTTGATCTGACTCTCTCTCCGGTTCCGGTGCAGCTGTTTTTTGGGTTGCCGGCGTGGCGTTTGTTGGAACCGGGTCAAAAGCGACTCTCATCAGCTCTGAGATGTTCCTTTTGTAAAACTGGTCTCGAAGAACCTGCAAACAGAACTTCCGCGCCCGCTCGATCTGTCCGGGATGATGTTTAGGGAGGCACCGTTTATACACCCTGCGTAAGAGCTTGAGTTTCCATGCAGACCCGGGAGGAAGATACAGCCGCGCTGCCGTCTGGTCTATCATCGTGTCATTGTTCTGCTGATGTCTCCAGACGAACTCTTCATTTCCCTTTAGCTCCTCTGCAAACCAGTTTATCACCTCTTCAACCTTCTCCCCTTTCCTTTCAGTGTAGTTTACCTTCACTGCAGCCAGCAGCCTCTGAGAGAACGGTTCTAAGACTAGATTCCCGCTCCAGCCTTCATTCTGGAAACCGGCAGGTTCTTGGACAGTCCCTTGTGAGGAGGGACCCGGCAGGGCTGGTCGTGGCTCTTGACGGGTTTGATCTGACTCTCTCTCCGGTTCTGGTGCAGCTGTTTTTTGGGTTGCCGGCGTGGCGTTTGTTGGAACCCGGTCAAATGCGACTGTCATCAGCTCGGAGATGTTCCTTTTATAAAACTCGTCTCGAAGAACCTGCAAACAGAACTTCCGCGCCCGCTCGATTAGTTCGGAATTAGTTTTGGGGAGGCACCGTATATAAACCCTGCGTAAGAGCTTGAGTTTCCACACAGCCACACGAGGAAGATTCAGCCGCGCTGCCGTCTGGTCGATCATTGTGTCATTGTTATGCTGATGTCTCCAGAAAAACTCTTTGTTTCCCTTTAGTTCCTCTGCAAACCAGTTCATCACCTCTTCAACCTTCTCCACTTTCCATTGGGTGTAGTTTTCCTTCACTGCAGCAAGCAGCCTCTCAGAGAATGGTTCTAAGACTAGATTCCCGCTCCAACCTTTTTCCTGCAAACCGGCAGGTTCTTGGACAGTCCCTTGTGAGGAGGGACCCGGCAGGGCTGGTCGTGGCTCCTGGCTGGTTGGAACTGAAGCTGGAGCCATTTCTGACCGTGCGACGTCAACGTCTCTTGACAACGTGAGGAAGATAGCTTCGATGATCCCGGCTATCTTGCCTCGCCTGAACTCCCCTTGCAGGATGTGTATGCAGAACTGTCGGGCTTGCTGGAGGTGCGACTGGTAGCCGCTCGTCACCGGCAGACAGGTCATCACCACTCTCCGCAACACCCGCAGCTTCCACACCATGAAATGTGGAATCTTCAAACGCTCGACCATCTGCTCAAAAACCTTATCACTCTTCTCAGCTGACTGAGTGCCTCCTGAAATAAGCTCCTCTCCGAACTTGTACACAAGGATTTTAGCTTTCTCCCTTTTTGCTGGAGAGTATTTTATCTCGACCA
The DNA here is from genome assembly GCF_035083965.1 of Branchiostoma lanceolatum. Lineage (NCBI taxonomy): Eukaryota > Metazoa > Chordata > Leptocardii > Amphioxiformes > Branchiostomatidae > Branchiostoma > Branchiostoma lanceolatum. The sequence goes on from NC_089740.1 coordinate 15,807,638, forward strand.
GCTTAAGCATCTTCCTACAAAAGTGTTCTTGGGTTAAAGAACCCAGTTTGGCCCAGTTTGGCACTGTGCTGTTCTGTCCTGTGCTGCTCTGTCCTGTGCTGTTCTGGCCTGTGCTGTTCTGGCCTGTGTTGGTCTGTCCTGTGCTGTTCTGGCCTGTGCTGTTCTGGCCTGTGCTGTTCTGGCCTGTGCTGTTCTGGCCTGTGCTGTTCTGGCCTGTGCTGTTCTGGCCTGTGCTGTTCTGGCCTGTGCTGTTCTGGCCTGTGCTGTTCTGGCCTGTGCTGTTCTGGCCTGTGCTGTTCTGGCCTGTGCTGTTCTGGCCTGTGCTGTCCTGGTCTGTGCTGTTCTGCCCTGTGTTGTTCTGCCCTGTATTCTTCTGGCCTGTGCTGTTCTGCCCTGTGTTGTTCTGGCCTGTGCTGCTCTGCCCTGTGTTGCTCTGCCCTGTGTTGTTCTGGCCTGTGCTGCTCTGCCCTGTGCTGATCTGGTCTGTGCTGTTCTGGTCTGTGCTGCTCTGGTCTGTGCTGCTCTGGCCTGTGCTGATCTGGTCTGTGCTGATCTGGTCTGTGCTGCTCTGCCCTGTGCTGCTCTGGCCTATGTTGTTCTGCCCTGTGCTGTTCTGGCCTGTGCTGATCTGGTCTGTGCTGATCTGCCCTGTGCTGTTCTGGCCTGTGCTGTTCTGCCCTGTGCTGCTCTGCCCTGTGATGTTCTGCCCTGTGCTGTTCTGGCCTGTGCTGTTCTGCCCTGTGCTGCTCTGCCCTGTGCTGTTCTGCCCTGTGCTGTTCTGCCCTGTGTTGTTCTGGCCTGTGCTGATCTGGTCTGTGCTGATCTGCCCTGTGCTGTTCTGCCCTGTGCTATTCTGCCCTGTACTCTTCAGCCCTGTGCTATTTTGCCCTGTACTCTTTTGCCCTTTGCTATTCTGGCCTGTGCTTTTCTGTCCCTGTCTGTTCTGGGCTGATTTGTTCCCTCTAAGCCTGTTCTGCCACGGCCTGTTTTCATTCTTAACTTCCTGTTCTATTTCCACATCGCCCATGGCAACGCTCTCATCGCCCATGGCGACGCTCACACCCCCTCCTCCTGTCTTCTGACAGAAGGAGCAACGGTCTTTAAACTTTAGCTTAAGGCAAAGACGATGCATCAATCACTGCAGGACACACTGCAGGACGCCTGTCAATCACTGCATCCAGCTGCAGGAGGTTAGAGTTCACTGCTGCTGTTGTGCTGGCTGCTGATTAGCTTCTTTGTGACAACTTTTGTCGTGAAGAAGTTCCTTGTAGTGGACGGGCACTTTGACAGTTTGCTGAGAGAAAATTCCTTCCCAGCAGGACCTGCAGAGCAAAGGCAGAACACACAGTGAGGGAGGAATGCCTAATATGGCAGAAAAAGCTACCATGTGCCCAGCATGTGACTATCATATGCCCAGCACGTGACTATCATGTGCCCAGCACGTGACTATCATGTGCCCAGCACGTGACTATCATGTGCCCAGCACGTGACTATCATGTGCCCAGCACGTGACTATCATGTGCCCAGCACGTGACTACCATGTGCCCAGCACGTGACTATCATGTGCCCAGCACGTGACTACCATGTGCCCAGCACGTGACTATCATGTGCCCAGCACGTGAATATCATGTGCCCAGCACGTGAATATCATGTGCCCAGCACGTGACTATCATGTGCCCAGCATGTGACTATCATGTGCCCAGCACGTGACTATCATGTGCCCAGGCCCAGCACATGACTACATCGTGTGTGCAGCATTTGACTATCATGCATGTGTGCAGCATGACTTTTTTGTGACTTAATCATGTGCCCAGCACGTGAAAATCATATGCCCAACATGTGGCTGACATGTGATAGTCACATGAGTCACCATAACTCGGATATCTGAACTGCTGCCATGACTGGACCTGCAAAGAAAAGGCAGAGCACAGGTAAGGAGGGCATCATCATCATAAATCATAAAGGTCACGGATGTTCATGACCCATCTCCTCCGTCGCTCTGGGCAAACCTTCCAGAGTACAGCCTGCACCCTCACACACACAGAGGAGTGCATAAGGTACCGAATGATATGGCAGAAACAGCTAACATGCGCCCAGCACGAGACTACTACGTGCCCAGCACGTGACTATCACATGTCCAGCATGTGACTACTAGTATCATGTACCCAGCAGGTGACTACCATGTGTCCAGCATGTGGCTGACATGTGACAGTCACCTGAGTCATCATGGCTGCTTTATCCAAACCACTGCCCTGACAGCACCTGCAAAGCAAAGGCAGAACACATGTACAGTTGATGAGGGCATCCTCATCATTTGGTCGTGAAGGTCTCACGGACGTTCATGACCCTTCTCCTACAGCCCTCCCTATCCTCGATCACTCTGGGCAAGCCTTCCAGAGTCTGGCCTGCATCCTCACACAGAGGAGTGCATATGGAGCTTAATGGCAGAAACAGCTAACACACCAAGTGCTCAGCGAGTGGACACACTCAGCAGGGGCTAATCTAAAGGGGGTTACAGGGGCGGAGCGTCCTCATAACCTGACCATGCACCCCTCACCCTGGGGAGCATATCCTCTGGGGCGGAGCGTCCCCATACCCTGACCATGCACCCCTCACCCAGGGGAGCAGATTCTCCCTCACCCTGGGGAGCAGATTCTCTGATGAGCATAAAATTCTGATTGACCAGGGATGCTACTTAGTCACATGTGGCCAGTCTTCAACTGTGTAATTCTGCCACTCAGGAAGCCAAAGAATGCCCAACTTTAACTTAGAATTCTCTATAACTCCACACTGTGGATAGGGAGAAACCCCACTTTCACACCATCTCCCCATGGCCACTTGGTCGAGCGACCTCGCAATGCTTCCCCTTGCAATTTTTTTCTAGACAACCCCCGTTACTGCGGTATCTGAACCACTGCAATGAAAACTTTTATGACATCAATTGAAAGAGTCTGATGCAGCTTCGACGTTGCCTGATGAATATCAACACGGTTTGTGCAGATACACAGCAACATTCCGTCCTCGGCGCAACTTATCATCTGCTCAGAGGGGAGAGAGAGTTGATTAACTTGATAAGAAAAAGAAATTAAGTTAGAATTTATACCTAAACAAATGCAGACTGGCAGAGCATTCCAGTCCCCAACCACTCCAGCACTGAAAGTCTGACTTCTAAGCCAACTTCTGGCCAAGGGAACTTCAAGTTGAAAGCTGCGCCCTCTTGTTGGTCCCTCAAAGCGTCCTGAAAAGAAAGACTCGAGTTGATAAATAAGTTGTCGGTACTAGTACTAAACAGGTAATCACAGTCGAGTCCATTTTTTCCATATGCTGGCTCCTATTAGGTTCTATAGGCTTAATAATGTGTGCCTGAGCATTGCCTGTACTTCTGACAAAGTTACAGACCACCAGACCCTTCTACTGGCGAAGTTTTATATAATAGTTGGATTAAATGACAGGGGGTAGTGAATTAGTCTGATAAAATGAAAAGTGTGTGGGGGGGGGGGGGTGAAGAAGTTGAAAAAAAGGGCCTCTTCAACCCCCACCCCCCTACATAATTTTTATTCATTTTTTGGAACGGCCCGATGTCTTTTGATATGCATCTTTAATTTATTTTCAAAGTTTTAGTTCGTTATCGACGGCTATAAGTTGGCGAACAGCATCTTACACTGACTTAAACGCCATCCCCGAGGCGCCATTGGTACATACTGAATCTGTTCACAGCCAAATAATTTATGAGCGTTTTATTCGAACTGCCCCCCTCCCCCACACACGTACACAAATCAGTCGCAGAGGTGATATATCTATACCCGTGCGATTATGGCACATAATTTCCCATGACGATATAGTTACCTATATATCAACTACAGCATGCAGCAGTGCCTCTATAATTTGTGAGGCCAAATATTGGTTTTCTTGCCGCTGAGATAATTTTGCACCGAAAATTTCGTCCATCGCGAGCAAGAACGTTTCAGTCTCACTAACAAATTATGTAAACATGACGTTACACTGCGTTATACATGTTGCCGTTGGTTACCAAGTGTTTCCTTGCGGGCTCGCAAACTCCCTCCCAGGTGTATAAGTACCTGTGTGCACGGCTAACGTCTCCAGCTTTGTCCAAGACGTTTCTTTCAGCTCCGACTTTCGTCCCTTGCTTCGCCGGATATGTGCATGTCAAAGGTCACCAAGATGGCCGTCGCTTGGGTTGTTTTTTGGCGACGCTCTTAGGGAGCGAGCCTCATGGTATGATTGATTAATAGTATACTTCGTAGTATTGTGTGCTTACACCAGGTCGACCGCTAGGAGCGCGTCTTAAGTTAGACCTGTGTTCTCTGTCCTCTATCGATAATGACTTGCAATTCGTGGTGTCTTCTTTCAATGCCATATCTGCCAGCCATTGTCCTGCCAGAGCATTTCAAGCCATGTCATGGCGACTTTTGGCGGGCATATTTTACTTTTAGATCCTTTTAGCCTTTTAACATCGCCCCGGCTATAACTAGAAAGCCCTATGTAAAACTTTTACATAGGGCTTTCTAGTTCACGTTATAGCCAGGGGGATACAAGCAAGAGGCTCCGCTTGCCGTCTCTCCAGTACAGACGAAAGAGGGGCGATATGATACAAGTCTTCAAGATTGTTACTGAGAGGGAGAGAATACAGCCAGAGATTTTCTTTGAAAGTGCAGGGAACGCAGTAACAAGAGGGCACAGCCTCAAGCTTAAAGTACCCTTGGCCAAATCAAACTGAAACAAGAGCACATGTGTTTAGTGCAAGGACAATAAACACTTGGAACTCCCTACCAGAGAGTGTAGTCTCCAGTGAAACAGTTAACCAGTTCAAGAATCAACTCAGAGATCGACATTGGAAGGAGCTAATGCACGAACACGGGGGAAGCGAATAGATCAGTCCACAACAGGCGTTGCCTTCCTCGACTGAAGATGGTATAAAGGTATAAAGGTATAAAATATGTCCCGGACCCTGAGATGCTCTCCAAGCAGAGGTTGGTGGAGAAGATTGTGACCTTTTCAACATGTGCCCCGTTTTCTGTTGGCACTCCCCACCAATGAGATTGCAGACAGAAACCGGGGCATATGATGAAAAAGTCACAATCTTCTCCACCAACCTCTGCTTGGAGAGTATCCCGAGAGTCGCCACGGCTAGCGAGCCAGGTCATTCATCATTCTATAATTAGATTACTCATTGGTTAGGTCAAGCTGACTTATTTATGTGCATCTGTATTTCAATTTCTGATATGTTGTCTTTATATTTCACCTGTCTTGAAGAGTTACTTCATGTACTTAATTACTTCATATGTTGTCTTTATATTTCACGTGCCTTGAAGAGTTACTTCATGTACTTGTCCAAGTGTCTTAACCCGAGGCCTCCGCCGATATGTGAAGACCACGACTGCCAGCAGCTGATAGTTTACGTCAAATGAATATATTACCTTCGCCTATTCTCCAAGCAGAGGTTCCGGTCGCGTGGGGTAGAAGTGGCTTGTTACGTCTGCCTCCCGTAAAACCCCCCGGCCACTACTACCCCACTCGACCGAAACCTCTGCTTGGAGAATACCTTGCCAGGTAAGGTTGTTATACGTTCTTACTGTCGGTTTTATTCGATGCAATAAAGTAGAAATATGGAAAAATAGACCTAGGTTGTAAGTTATGTTATCTGCACATTGCCATACATTGTCACTGATGCAATTGTTGTGCAATAAATCATTTTCTTGTTTTCGGCCGTGCGTGTGTGTGTACCTATCAGATCTCGATAATTCGTGGATGTATGTTTATATTTGGAAGGTTGGCTAAAAGAAGAAATTGCATCATTATTAATCCCCCATACCCTAACGACGTTACATGGACTTCCGGTTTTGGTATCTTTTGTTCTAGACGTGATCTTGAGTATGGTGATGACTTTTCGGAGGTAGATAAATGTTTGGGTCTTTTTTCCCACTGCGGTGCCCATTTGTTTATAGCGTTATAACGAAGCGTGTTTTTGCGTTTCGGCGCGCATGGCTTTTACCTTCAAGCAAGGAGGAAGGAAGGAAGCTTGGTTCAACACTGTGTCGCAGATTTGCATGTGACACAGGACGGCGCAGATTTGCATGTGACACAGGACGGCGACCGCATGTAACTGCTACAACTGTTCGGAAATATCATTGCATTGTGGTTTCGGACTTTGATATCCTGAAAAATGACCATATTACATCTATTCCACAAGATTGCAGAAGAAAAAAAATGATTTCGTCAAGAAAACGACCAAAAATCGGCATAAATGATACCATATAGTAAGGTTATAGCATTACGTCCAGTGTGAATAGTTACGTACCGCAGCTTGGCCGATCTGGCAACGCGAAGCGCTTCGGACCCAGAAGATCCGGGTTCGTCTCCGTGCATGGATTTCTTTTTCTTTTTAGATATTGAATATCAAAAATATATATTGATATTATATTAATCTATCAATATCATATTTATGAATATCATTTTTTTTCATTAATAAATAAAGAAATATTTTATATTTGTTATTTTTAAATATTCATTTAATATATACAAGGCCTTTGTCTTATGAACAGGACTTCATAGATTCCAAACCCGGCATTCGAATTTTTCTGTTCATTGTAATGGAAAATACCGTGCAGCGGCTCCTATGCGCGGTAAGATGATTCTTGCAAAACACTCCCCACTAAACTTCTATCCCCGATGTAAACAGAGGCTCTTGATGTTGTTTGCAAAACAGCGATTCTTTGTTACAGTAGCAAATGCTCCATTGTTCAGTATCGACTTCATTCAGACAACACGGACGTGGAAAGTGGCGCCCCTCGGCACAAAACTATGGGAATTTTCATGAATTTTAGCAAAATTACCCAGGAAAATAAGGAAGAAATGTTGTAAATGCGGAAACCAGAATAATACGGATGAGGTAGCTGTTGATTTGTTTGACATTTGGTAGTCATTTTAGATAGAACCTTAGCTGTTATGAACTTCTATTTCACTTAATTACCATAGTGCTGATGATTCAATGGTGCTTTTTCAAATTTTATGTTTTATTGCGTGCCATGTACATAATTACATTGATAGCTTTTATAATGAGCCTATTATACATTTTACAAATAAGTACAAGTTGTAGGCCAAGACCAGCTTTTTCAAAAGCACTTAAGTTAAGTGACGTAACTTCAAAATTGCTTTCCCCAATCTGCCTTTCTCTATTAAAACAGTACTCATATCCCAAAATGACAATTTTTCTTATAGACTGAACAGCCCTTGAGTGACTTCCTCTGGCAGATTTTACTTCAAGTAAAGGGAAAAGACAATTCACACTTATAAACGTAGCCGAAACGCCAGCTTTTTTTAAAAGCTCTTGTTTCTTCTAATTCCTACGTTCCTCCGGAGTGCTTCGTGCGTTTTCATTAGACCATTCGTTTCGCAATTCTTCGTGGGTTTTTAATATCATAACTTAATAAGATTTGTATAATTGCAGAGTGCTTCTTGTGTTTTTCATAAATATGTACGGATACTTAGGCAGGCACTCCTTGTTTTCTTCCTAGAATTCTAAATTGAGAAGCTCGAAAAGACCATACCACATCAAGCTAACATCGACACAAGATACACAGTAACATTGAACCAACTTTATTTCATGTTTTCTTAATCATTGCAGGTCTTACGGCGGCCAATTCGTGTTGTAATACAAACCGACAAATACAGGCCACGTGATATACATTACCACCCACCACCTTATGGCCGGCAAGTCGGCAAGCTTACTTTTAGGCGGCCCACAAAAATGCACTGATTGCGACTTGTTGCAAGAGTACAACTTAACCAAAGGCTACCAACTACATCTGCAGAAATGAGGCGAAAAACGTTAAAAAGCCGCATGTTATTATGTTACACCAGACTTTGTTTACAGAGTTTTGCCGACACCATTTTGAGTTGCGCTGCTTACAACAGGTTTAACACAAAGATGTGACAATACGGCCGAACTATCGGTGTTGTTTCTACAACTTCGCAATCGTACAACAGGCACAGAATGTACATAATTCCTGGAGCAGGTTCGTGCATCAAGAACACATCTTCAGACAAAATGTGGACACTGTCTTAGAACTTGCTATAATCTCAAGATGTATCTTTCAAGATTGTCTTATAACTAAGCATCACGTGGAGACAGAACGATAAAGACTGTCTTACAATTTGACACCACTTGGAGCTTGGTATTACCTTACGCACCAGCATATACAGGATTCAAACATGTTTCTGACTCTAGCAAAGAAAACATCAGCAATCGGTTTCCACAACTTTTTGGTCCATGTCTCAACAATACCACTACTAAAGTTGACAAACAAAAACAAGTAAAATAAGACAGGTTTACTTAAACGTAAAGGGCTGAAATTCATCTGACAAATGATTTGTGTTGACTTTTTACTTGACCACATAGTCCGCTAGAAAGGTACAGAGAAAAAAAATAATGTCACTCTCAGTACATTATATAAAGCCTTACACGCTTACATGTTATTGGAGGTGCCATCCAATTTCACATTGTTTAAAACATCTTAATTTGAGTCATGTGTTTACTGACATGATCAAAATCTCAAATTAAAGTGCGAACTTTTACTCCGACTACAGCGAGTGAAAAACAACAAACAGTCTATACAAAATGTCCCTCCTACTCTACACCCTGCAGTACTAGTACCTGCGGGCAGGCGGCGCCCTGCTGTAGGGGTCGAACCTGTTGTCCTGCGCGGGCTTGTGCCTGTCGGGCCCGCCGAACCCGCCCACGGCCGGCGCTCTGCTGAGCAGCTGCGTGGCTGGCGGCGGCTGAGCGTGGTGCTGCGGGGCCGCGCTGATGTAGCCTCCCGCCGTCCGCTGGTGCTGCGACATGGTACCGGCGCTAACGGCCAGGACGCCCCGCGTGCCGCCGCGGGAGTCCACCTGCTGCTGCCCCATGGAGCCCGGCCAGCGCTCCCCCAGACGGTTCACCGTCGGGTTCTCCAGCCCGCCCATCGGCCAGCCGTGTCCGTCTGTTCCCGGCTGCCGCTGGGGCTCCGCCTTCCGCAGCCGGTCTCCGCTGCTCCAGTCGCGGGAGTCGCCCCCGCGGGACGGCGCGCTGCCCAGCAGCCCCGGCCGGTTGTCGCCCACGGTGGAGATCTGCCGGTCGCTGTAGGAGGACGCCGATGCCCGCGGCGCCACGGCTCGGCTCCTGTCGTCGGGCGGGGCCGGACCCCAGTCGTCCCGCGGCGGCCCCTGCTCTCGGGGGCGGCGATCATCTAGGGGAAAACGGGAGTCGTGACTTTGCATTCCTACTGGAGCTGGCTCCCGACCCCCATACGACATACTGCTAGTGGGATTACTCATACCTTTAGAGATGGGATCCATACCTCCTCGCATGGCCGCACTGCCCGCCACCCGGGCTCGGCCGTCGCGCCGCTCGCTCGGTAGGCTCCGCTCCGACTTCCACTCCTCCCGGGACGGCCGGGGGCTGCTGCGCCGGTGCGGGCTGCGGGACCTGTCCGGGCGCTCCGCCGGGCGCTCTCGTGGCGGGACCCGGGTGCCGCGGGGCATCCGGTCCGGCTCGGGCGGGTGGCCCCGCTCGGTACGGGCGCCTCGCTCCCGCGGGCCCGGGGGTGTGCGGCGGCTGGGAACGGTCGGCGTTCTGCGTGTGTCACGATCGCGGATGTCCCGCCGGGGCTCGTCCCGTCGTGCTTGGTCTTCGCGCCGAGGGGGGATGTCGTCTCGCCGCGGTGGGACGTCCCGGGAGTTCTCGTTGTAGCGTGACGGCGGCTGGTCGTCTCGGCGCTGCGTGTTGTCGCGGCGGTCGTACCGCTCGACCCTGCGTTCGTACGGGTCGGGAGGCGGCGCCGCCGAGCGGTGGTCCACGTCACGCGTGTAGCCGGCCCCGCGCTCGCGGTTATCGTAGTCGTTGAAGCGGTTTGTTTCCGGAGCGTTACGGTGGAAGTCGCCCTCGTACTGTCTCTTGGGCTCGCTCCAGTAGGAGTCCCTCTCGCGGGGAGCCTCCAGCGCCCGCTTCAGCTGCCTCCGCTCCTCCTCGAGCTGCAGCTGCAGCCGCCGCGTCTCCTCCCGCTCACGGGCGATCCGCTCCTGCTCGCGGGCGCGCTCCCGCTCGATCCGCATCCGCTCCCTCTCTAGCCGCTCGCGCTCCTGCTTCTCCCGCTCCAGGCGCTCTCTCTCCCGCTGGAGTCGCTCCCGCTCGCGCTGCAGCTTCTCCCGTTCCTCCCGCTCCCGCTGGATGATCTCCCGCTGCCGCTCTCTCTCCCGCCTCTCCCTCTCGGCGCGCCGGCGCTCCATCTCCCGGAGCTCTCTCTCCCGTTGCCGCTGCCTCTCTCTCTCCCGCTGCTCCTTGATCTTGTCGAAGGACAGGATCTCCCCCTGCTTCTCCTTGCTGCCCTTGCGCGGCTGCTGACCGTCCTTCTCCTTAGACTTGGAGTCCCGCTTGGAGTCCTTCACGGTGACCACGGGTTCTCCCTTCTTCTTGTCCATCACGACGGTGCGAGTTCCTTCCTTCCCGTCTTTGTCCGTGCCTTCCTTCTCTCCCCCTTCTTTGTCTTTCGCTGCTGCTAGGGAAGAAAAAAACACAACAGTTAACATCTGATGACAGACATACTTAACAGAAAGAACTTCAAGTTTGGAAGGAAACTAGGGATGTGAAAGTCCTAATTCATTTAAATACCTAAATATGAATATATAAATTACATAAGAATAGCAACTGAATAGTTGTCATCTATCTATTTCATTTTATTCAACCAGTGAGAGTGAGTGAGTGAGGAACAACATGTCAACACTTGGGCAATTTTCAAAGGGCCCTGCCAGCGTACATGAATAAAACACAGCACAAAAACACTTTATTTTCAAAATAAAACAAGAGTGCATAGTAAATGAGGTATAAAGTATATCAATGGTAAAGAACATCATGATAAAACCAGAAAGCAACTGGTACAATGAAACAAATATGATGTAAACAATTGAAAATGCAGATCAATGTTGTCATATGATAAATGCAACATAAACAGGAATCATATGGTGAGACATTCCAGGTTAAAGGAACGTGCTTAAATGAAGCAACAGAAACTGCTGTGTGTGGTTGAGATAGAAGAGAGTTCCATAGAGCTGCACCAGTAGAGGACAGGGATTTATTTCTGTACTGTAGATGAGCTTTGGGCAGTTGCAGACTACCCTGTGCTTTAAGCATGTTATGAGAGTGAACCTCCCTCAGAGACAAGATATGGGGAGGGGATATGCCATTCAGTGCCTTAATACGAGCACTGCTGTGTTCCTTTTTTAATTTCTACCACTGGGGTCCATCCTAGTAATGGGTGCAGTATGGTTTCAGTAGGAGTGCAGCAACCTAGGATCAGACCTAGTTTTGTAGATTCTGAAGTTGATTTGTGTAACCCTTGCTACCTTATCCTAGGCAGTACAGTAACAAATAGAGGAACATTCGAGCCTTATACCATTGAGAAAGCCACACCAAGGCGAAACTTGTCTGGATGTGGGCTTGAATAAAGTTCTAAACAAGGACTATGCGGCTATAGCGTCTTTTCTGAAGATACGGCATGAGCGTGTACGGTTTGCTTCAGGTTGCCCACTACTAAATACAGCAACACTGACACATTGATGAAGGTTAGACAACCAGGTAATAAGATACACAAGTCATTGACAAAAGGTTGTGGATGCTGCCTGAAATGCCTGATTGTTTCCACAATCTATCACGTTGCTTGAGTAACTGTGAACCTCGGAAAACAGTGATGTGCACATTGCGGGTGGGGTTAAGTGAGAGTTTGTTTGTAGTGAACCACTTATTTTGAGCAACACGATGTCATGATCAAGTGTGTTGACAGTCTGGGACTCCCGCTTCTTCGGTAAGAAAATATCAAGGCATGACCACTAACTCCTCCCCCCCCATAAGTCTCCAAGTTTTTGTTTGCTTGTTTGAACCTTTGTTTATTCATGAGAAGCTCAAGCCAGCCTGCAGTTGTGTAGATGTTACCATTCGTCAGGATGACATGTATTGAAGTGGTGGAAGTGTTGGCAACTCAGTTGGTACTGTAATTCACTTTAAGTTCACGGTTGCAAAATTTCACGGTGTAAGAAAAATGGACATTTTCACTAAACTTTAACTTCACGGTGGCAGCAAGTGATTAACAGAAAGTATGTGTGGAGGAATCATAAATAGGTTTTTCACTGTGATGATAAGTTCACGGTCCAGAGGTGACAGTGAAAACAGTGAACCTAAAGTTACAGTGAAAGAAACAATAATTACAGTATGTAACATACAGGGCGACCTTATACAGTAATAAGCTGCCCTAATGGACATGTGTTGTTTGTAATTAAGCATTCAGCCCCCCTCTTTATTAGGTCTCATCACTAAGTTTATCCATGCATTTATCAAATTTAAGACAGACTCTGTGGTACTCAGATGGAGGGCGGCACATGCCACAAGATTCACTCCCAAGACATCATAACACAAAGAAAAACATGTTTTTAAAAGTTGTCTACGGTAATGAAAATTTAATCATAGAAAGTTCCTGTGAAGGTATTTTCAAAGCGACCAGTGTTCTTGTTGATCTATTTTCAATCAACCATTTGATTAATAATAATATTTGATAATATTTATCGACAGTGTTGAGTGGACCTTAAAGCTTGTTCACCCATGTAGTGCAATTTGTCCATTTTACCTGGAGCAGTTTTTTCTCCGGTGCTGCGGCGGGTCTGAGACGCCGAGCGCTTCTCCTCCTCCTTCTTCTCCTCCTTCTCATCTTTCTTCTCTTCCGGCTTCTTCTCCGCCTCCTTCTTATCCTTGTCCTCCTTCTTTGGCGCTGGTTTCCGGGCGTCGGCAGACGGTTTCCGGGCGGAGCTGGAGCGGAGGTCTCTTTTTTCCGGCTCCTTTTTCTCCGGAGGCTTCTTGGAGGAGCTGGAGGGGTCGTTCTTCGCCTGGGAGTTTCCAGAGAAGGAACTTTGGTTTATGATCAGGTTGGTTTAAGAAATCTACCTATCAAATTGTATCACTCAGGCCTGTGCTAGTTTGTACCAGTCTGTGCTAGTTCCTGACAGGATGTGCTAGTCTATGCTACTCTATACCAACATGTTCTACTCTCTGCTAGGCTGTACCAGCTTGTGCTAGCCTGTGCTACTTTTTCTACTCTGTGCTACTTTGTGCCAGCTTGCGCTAGTCTGTGCCAGTCTATAGTGGTCCCAGTTTATACTGTATGACTGTATAGCAGTGCCTAGCAGTCTGCACTGCCCCAGCACTCCTACTCACCCTCTCGACTGAGATCATGCGCCCGTGCAGCTCTGTGCGGTGCAGGTGTGTGATGCAGCGGGCAGCTTCTTCACTGGACGACATGGTCACAAACCCGTAACATCGGGCACCTGGGCTTCGCGCGTTGGTCACCACCTTCGCTCCCACCACCTGCACACAGAGAGGACAACACGGGTGAACATTTCTCTCAGCAAAGGACCCATAGGGTACATTGAGCATTACCAGACAGTGAACATTTCCTCTCAGCAAAGGACCCATAGGGTACATTGAGGATTACCAGACAGTGAACATTTCCGCTCAGCAAAGGGCACATAGGTACATTGAGGATTACCAGTGAACATTTCCTCTCAGCAAAGGCCCCGTAGGTTACACAAGCATTACTCCTCTCAACAAAGGCCCCATCGGATATACGTTACTGATGAACATTTTCCCCCAGCAAACACACTACTGCATACACATTACTGATAGTTTTCTCTCAACAAGGACCCCATAGGATACACAGGGCATTACTCTAGGTGAAACATTTTCCTCTCCACAAAGGCCCCATTGGATAAACAAACTGACGAACAGTTTCATTCAACAGGGACCATGTAGGATCACAACTGAAATGACCTAGGCCCCTGACAAGTTGTCTGGAGTAGAAAACAAGACCCCCTAGCCCTCTCACCTTGCCGTACTTGCTGAAGGCTGCCTTGAGGTCGGTGGCGCGAGTTGTGGAGGACAGCCCGCTCACCCAGAGGTTCTTACTGCTGGAGCTGGAACTGCCGTGCCGCGCTGGAACAACAGATATCACATTTATATACCCAATGATAACAGGCCATTATCACACAATACAACACCCTCACAACACAACAGTCTGTTATCAAACGTCCCACCCAGAGGTTCTTACTGCTGGGGCTGCCGTACTGCGCTGGATCAATCAATATTTTCATATTTTATACCCCATAACAACAGGTCATTATCACGCAATACAACACCCTCATAAAACAACAGGGCATCATCACGCTATACAACACCCTCATAAAACAACAGGGCATAATCACGCCATACAACACCCTCACAACACAACAGGGCATAATCACGCAATACAACACCCTCGCAACACAACAGGGCATCATCATTGTCACATCCCACCCTGAGGTTATCTTACTGCTGGAGCTACAACTGCCATACCACCCTGGAGTAACTGGGTATTATCTCAAGCACACTCATGATCAAACTTCAACGGGTCATCATTCATCAATAGGGCATTATCGTACAAATCCTCAAACACAAGGCGTCATAATGTTACGCTGGTCGTATCATCCCATAATTTCTCTCACACAGCGTATCATCGCATGAATTTTCACCTATTACCAGTGAGTAAGGTTTACTCTAATACGGGGTCTATGGGGTCGTGTGGCGCAACGGCAGAGCGTTCGACTCAGAACCAAGAGGTCCTGAGTTCGAATCTTATCATGTCACCGATCTTGTGCCCTTGGGAAGGGCACTTTACACGACTTTCCTCATTCCACCCAGGTAAAAAAGGGTACCTGACTTCGGTTGGGGAAAGTCGTATTGAGGTCACCTGGTGGCGCCGAATGGCAGCCGCCCAGACCCTTGCGAAATTTGTTTTGCCAGCATTTAACAGTGTTATAAAAGTAGATTATGGCTCCATTTAACTTTCTGCCTGCTGCCAAACTTTCTAACCTCTAGAGAACCAGGTGCCAAATGGCTAACTCTGTAATACCCTGCATCAATTCAGCGCTAGAAAGGCTGCCATTGCGGGTAATTTCTGACCAATAAAAAAAAACATTATTAATATCACATGTTCCACCCTTACCTTTATCATCCTTGGTCGGCGGAGCTTTGGCGTCCTTTGTGTCTTTCCCGCTGGCGCTGTTTGGGGGAGGAAGGGAAGACAACAGGATGTGAGCACGAGACACGGGCACAGACGCAGCGAGCGAACCGCTGAACAGGCCGAGGCGGACACAACAAAAGGACTGGAAGGTGTAGGTATCATGTCGGCAAGATTTAGTCTGGGTTGTCGGCTCAGATTTGCTGGTACTGGGTTTGATTATTTAAGTCTCAACTCAACATATTCTAAGGTGTTTCTTCTACTGTAATTACTGGAGCAAAGAGAGCAGAGAAAGAGAGGGAAGAACGGACTTGTTTGTCTTGTCTTCAAATGAGCAAGTCTTGAGACTATACGGTGTTGCCTAAGAAACAGCTGTTACGTCTAAGATTTTCTAGCTCCTTGGCTTATCGGGGCGGTGTTTAAGTGGCTGGTTCTAGAGTTAGATGGAGAAGAATGGCACAAGTTGGCGATGATGATACTAAGACTGCCACCACATCGGACCATTGCATGCTACCATGGCAACCGGGCACCACACGTCTTCGACCGTCGCCAAGGGCACCCCTGGCAGGCCAGGTCACTATACAGGGTCTGGGGTCAGAGTTGAGTTTGTACTGTCGGATCTCAGCTTGTCTGGCCGTTACAATAGCTTAACTTACGGTCTGAGTATGGGAGCTAGAATGGGTACATGGGAACAAGGTGGAATTTCACCATCAATGTAAGCAAGCATTACCACAAGCAGACCAACCTCCGAGTCCTCACGCTAACACTCGCTCCTTTCTTGGCCGGGCTTTCTTTGTTCTTCTCTCCGGCCGCCTCCGCCGGCTTCTTCCCCTCTTCGCTCCCTTTTGCCTCCGCAGCCTCCGTCTTGGTGCCCTCTCCTTCCGGGGCGACGGCAGCCTCCTTAGACGGCTCCTCAGCCTTCTCTTGCTCCTTTGCCGGCTCCTTGACCTCGGGAGCACCTTCGGCGGAGGTCGTCGCGTCCTTGGGTGTGTCCAGAAGGTCGGCGTCAAGGTCAGCGATCATCTGGTCGTCGGCATGGACAACTAGCGAGATGTTCTCCTCCTCATCCTTGGTTGCCACGGCAACGTGCATCTCCAGCAGGTCCTTGGAGGTCAGGGGGAACGGAACAGGGGCGTCTCCTGGGGCGACGACCTTTGCCCCCGCCGGCTTGGCTGGCTGGGCAGGCTCCTCCTTGGGTGCGATCTTGTTGTTGCTACCTTCTTTGTCTAAAACAAGTGAATGGATATTAAATGGTGTGAGACCCACATGCAAGTCTGAGGGAGCTGTGACCAAAACGTCTTAGTCCTGCTCACAAACTTCTTTAAGAAAATACTCAATTCCTTAAACCAGACTAGCAACAGCTTACCATGATCACTTACCTCGCTGGTACTACTGTAGTTACACATGAGGTACTGTGGCATGAGCTGGTATTACTGTAGTTACATGAGGTACTGTGGGAGGTATAACACTGCAGATACTGTGATGGGAACTGAGCAATACTGTGTGAACTTTAACCTTTAACCTGTAACCTTGTCAGGGCCCCATATGCTGCAGAAAGCTTGCTCCTCACATTCAGACATGACCGCCCCCCTCCCCCTCCTCTTCCCAGCTCTTCTGTAGGCTGGTGTTCCAGCGTTACCATGGCGACCCTTGTAACCATGGTGACCCTTGAGAGCTGCCAGGATGGTCAAAGGGACAGATGATGATGATCTTGGCTTCAGAAGAAATGTCTCTTTGAGTCCGGCCTCCCCCCGTTGCAATGGTTTGTTCCAGTGTCTGTCATGTTGCCTTGGCGACAGCATGTCGCAAAGTTCCCAGCAAGATGAGATAAAGTTTTTCTTCTAGACAAAAAAGTTGCTCTTTGCCAGATGTCCTGTCTGACTTCAACTCTTCCTCTTCTTACAAGTCCTCCTTGTGATCTTCTCAGCCCCCCATCAAAGAAAGTTCCCATTGAGAAGTCTTCTCCTTGTTCTTCTGCCGTTCCTCTGAGACAAGTTGCCGCCTCATGTCCGACTTGTTGCTTGTTCTACATGAAAAATGTCCCCAGCCTTCAGCTCGGAGTCCTGAAAAGTCCCCAGCAGAGTCCATGTCACGTCACATCGACCACTGTCTGTCCTGTCCAACACTCTTCTGCCCCTGCACAACCATGTCTTAAGATGGTGACGATGTGCTTGTTGCCATGACGACAGTTCCTCTTGTGGTTGTCAACATGCCATACATGGTCATCTCCAGCGAAGATGGCGACAAGAGGAATGGAGATCACCAAGAACTCTGGCAGTGGCAGTTGTCATGGCAACGACCTTGCATCGCTATGGCGACGTCACAATAGAGACGAAGCTTGAGAGGAGAAATGTTGAGGAACAAGCTTTCTTGCAGCCCCCCTGACAGGAGTATTGTATTACTATCTTCTTGTTATTTACCCTGGTCATAGTAACTTTGCACAAGGATGTTTAGATGGACCAATCCTGCGGTGTGCTATGGTAGAGACACTGGGGTTATCGAAGGACACTGAGGTTACCTAGGGACACTTGGGTTACCTAGGGACACTGGGGTTATCTTAGGATACTGGGGTTATCTTAGGACACAGGGGTCATGTAAGGACACTGGGGTTACCTTTCTCCTCTGCAGGGGCTTCTGCCTCGCCCTCTCCGACCTCCTGAAACAAATCACATGACTTCAGTTAAACCTCAGCACAAACCAGACGGTTGGCTGAAGACATTACCACTGGTCTGCTGCAGGGAGATTTGGGATAACTCAACAACACTAACGGCTCCACACCATAGGAGTTGCCAAAATGCCAGCAATTTAAACGTAAACGTATGGGCAACAACAAAGTAAAAAATTGCACAGAAAAGGGTCAAAAGCAATATTTTGAATAATACTACTATAAAAAAAAGGATCAAGACAAAGAATATGGCAGAAATGCAAACAGCAAGTAAATAAACAGTAACATGAAAAACAAGACAAACTTTTGTATTTCCCAAGTAAAAAGACTAAATCAAAAAAGAAGCCAACAACACATCAAAGGTAAAGACAAATATTAAAGGCAGCAAAGCAACAAGAATCACATTTACTTATAGTTACATTGCAATGTACTCACATAAGAAATAAAACAGTCATTCTGCCACTAACACATGAGCACTGATATCTTGTTTACAACACTCCTCTCTAGGCTTCTTCACAGAAGAACATCACAATGGTTCAAAGGTCAGCACAATAGGAAAGCATGATGGGAAGAATGGCGTGACAACTCACGTCCTCGGTTAGAAGTTCCTCCTCCTGTTCGGCCGACAGAGCGACGTCGTCCGCCGTTTCCCCCGTCTCGTTTAGAACCTGCACGCAAACACACGAGAACCCTGAAACACCTTTCTAAACTTTTCACCAGTCATCAGTTTCATACAGTGTAAAAACTCTTTGATACCTTCCCCAAGAAGGTTATGTTTTGTGTGTGTGTGTCTGTCTGTCTGTGTGAACACTTTAACTCGAGAATGTGTGTGGCTCCCTGTGTCTGTCTGTGTGTGTGTGTCTGTCTGTGTGAACACTATAACTCGAGAATGTGTGTGGCTCCCTGTGTCTGTCTGTCTGTGTGTGTCTGTCTGTCTGTGTGAACACTATAACTCGAGAATGCCTGAGTGGATTGTCTTTATATTTGGTATCTGGGTAGGTCTTGACGAAATTATCACACTTTGGGCCCCCTTGGGGCTTTTGTAGGTATTGCAGTGTTAATTCAGGTATTCGTGTTCTGGACAGGTCATGGTCACAACTTTTGGTTGATAGATAGCCCTTGTGCTTGGGAAGAGGTGACATAGGTTTTGACCACCTAGCATTCAATCTTGGAACTGCAGGGGCATTTTTTTTCTTGTTTCACTTATTGGTTTGACAATAAAGTACAAACAGGCAGGGCTACCTATCTAACTGGTGGTATCTGTAACAACTTACGTACCTTTCTTCAAATAAAGAAGATGCAGGATGAAAAATGATGTGAATAAAAGTGGTTCTAGGAACAGCTGAATTAATCGTAAACCAGTTAAGAAGTTTTACACTTTTCATTTAAAATCTGTTCCTTTATTTCTACTATAGCTAAAAAGTAAGAAGTTTTAGTGATGGCTACTGTACTCTACCTTGTATCTATGAATGCTGATTATACAATGTATTTGTTATAACCTGTTTTTTATCACAATGACATTAAAAAAACAGCATTAGCAGTGTCAAGACGATATAACATGAAAACAACATGTAATTGGCCACACACAAAATTATCTGCAATGTCCAAAAAAAACAGACAATGATCATTTACAAAACTCTAATAAGTCAAGTTTATACTGTATGTTACCAAAATGACTGTCTTTGAAAACGCTCCAGAGCAAAGTTCCTTAGTTTTCAGTCTCAAAGAGAAACAGTAAAGGAAACAGGTGCTGAAAATGGAAAGAAATGGAAACAAAAAGTCAAGCAGCAGGCAAACAATGAATCCTGTGCAACTTTGTAACCAGAAGTATAGTAAGGAACTCTGTCTGAAATACTGATGCATCTGTACTGAACATAAAACTGCATCAGACATGATTGTTTAGTGTTCTAACAACTAGAGCTGTGTACCTAAACAAATTTTAGGTACAGGTACAGGTACACGGGTTAAGGTACAGGTCCGGACCTGAAGCTGTACCTAAACTACTTGTTCGGAAAATGCTAGATTTTCAAAAAGGACACGGTACGGTACACAGCTCTACTAACAACGATTGTCTTTGAATTCAACTTCAACCCTTTACCTTTCTCTGATCCTTCTGGGTTTGATTGCAGGGGGAGACGGGGAGGAACAAAGGACAACACCGCTCCCTGAACAGGGAGGCCATGGTTCGATTCCACGATCTGGAAGACCTGGGTTTGATCCCCACAAGACTTTACCACCTGTACCAGTCCATCTCACCTGTGCAGGTAAGGCCAGGTGTGTCTCCGCCTCGGCACTTCCATAAGCACCTTAATGTTGTACCTTACCCCGTATCTACACCTACAGAAACGTTTCTATCTGCTAAGGCTAACTATCTCCTACACTCGGACTGGAGCGGCTCTTATCTCTTACAAGGACACTATAGTATGTGCAGAAGCGGCCCCTGCAGGCCATGGGCAGTACTGCAGAGCTGGCTTTACCTTGTCCACCAGGCTCGCCGCGTCCATCTCAGTTTCCGTCTCCTGCTGGCTGCCCTGTGAAGCGGCGCCCTCTAGCGGCTGTGCCTCCACTGCAGCTGGCGGCTCTGATGGTTCTGTGGCGGATTCAGTCATCACTTCTGTCGCTTCCGAGCTCGGCACCTCCGCACTCTCCTCGGCAACCTCCTCCTTTCCTTCCTCCCCGTCTGTTGCCGTGGCGATGGTCTCTGGGGCGTCAGCGGTTTCCATGGCGACAGTCTCTGCGGGCACCTCCTCCTCCTGGGGCGTCTGGTCCTCCCCATTCAGGGCGGAGGCTTCCTCCGGCTCGGAGCCATCGTCCTCCCCGAGGTCGTCGATCGTGTCCATCTCCTGCTTTATTGCACAACATCGGTCACTACGGAAACCACCCGTCACCATAGTAACCACCTAAATCACCCCACTACCACAATCGAACCATTCTCTGATTCTAGAGTTGATAAGGTTTATCGAATTGGATTGCACTAATGTCTTAATACTGACTGCTGTTCAAGATCTATTCCAAATTAGTATTTTCTATATATATATATATATTGGGGTTTAACTACCAGCATGTACCTACCATACAAGCTGACTTGGCAGCAAGAGAGGGACGAGCTTATTGAGCAGAAATCAGCGTGAACTGAGGCGCAGCGAAGGTACAGAAATATCCTGAGAACACTCCAAGGTCTAGTTCAAGGTCTAACCCAGGTGCCTTAAGACGGGCTGTTAGTGGACTGGGTTTGGGCAACTCTGGATTTTACACAGTCAAATCTATCTGTCCACTTAACAACCCAACTTACAGTACAAAACTTGGAGGGACCTATTTTCTTTTATCTCTCTCTATGGAAAAAAACCTTACCCGATAAAATGTTAAAGAACCGCCCCCTGATTTCAGTACAAAATCGGTTTTGCAACTGGAGTGTGTTAAAAGAAGAAAGGTCTCACGCAATAGAATCACAACAAACTAACCCTGATTTGCATTGACATGAAGTCTTACCCCTCGTCTGAGAGTCCAGTGACTTAAAAACCATAAGATCAGGGCAATAACAATGGAGCATCGGCAATATGCAGGGAACTGTACTATATACTGGCACTACATCTGGCTATTTTCATGCATGGGATTCAAGATTTGCAAATAACACCCCTTTTCCACGATAGACTGCAAATTCTGAGCGACCAAACATTTGACAGTTCGCTCAATGCACAATCTTTTAAAACATTTTTCGTGTGTTTTGTCATTCTATCTATTTATGTTGTGAGTCATATTCCAATCATAAAATCAAACGTCAAACCTATCAAATTTTGGTCGCCAATGCTTGCTGTCTAGTAGAAAGGGGGCTAGGGACTTAGACCTTAAGACCATAGTGCTGTCCTAAAGGTCAAAGTGCTGTCCTAAAGGTCATAGCACTGTTCTTAAGGTCATAGCGCTGTCCTTAAGGCCATAGCGCTGTCCTAAAGGTCATAGCACTATCTGAGGGTCCTGAAGGTCGTACCTGGTCTATGGAGTCGTCCTCATCAAGGACGTCAAGGTCGTCCATGGGTTCGTCCTTGAGCGACAGGCTGTCGGGGACGTCAGCTGACTCCGTCTCCATCCCGTCCTCCGCCGGTCCATCTGCGTTCGCCTCCTCCTGCTCTTCTTTCTTAGTGCGACCTGGGGGGGGGGGGATAGGGGGCAGAGGTCAAATCCATAAATTCACCATCTACTTCATGTGGCCATGAGACCTCAACTATATGATGTACTGTAATTCACTTTATCTTCACAGTAGCACAGTGTAAGGAAAGTGGACATTTACGCTGAACGTTAACTTTAAGGTGGCGGCAAGTGATTTAAAGAACGGATGTGTGAAGGAATCATAAATAATCACAACAGGTTTTTCACAGTGATGATAAGTTCACAGTACAGAGGTGACCGTGGAAACAGTAAAAAAGAAGTTACAGTGAAAGAAACAGTATTTGGTTCTTGGATTAAAAAGGAAAGTCTCATACTGTCAACACCATCACATTCATTTATCAATACAGCAAATAACAACGCCGATAATAAAATCACCAAAAAATTTTCAACATTAACAGTAACCGACTGTAGCCAGAAGTCTGCAAAGCCGGCATCTTACATCTACATGCTGTTCAACTATGCCGAAAACTCACACAACAGGCAGGCAGGACATTCATACATGCAGCTGTCAGCCCCTGGAATGTGCTCCCGGATAGTGTTGTCCGAGACATTAGTTAATGTGGCCTTCAATCCTGTAAGACTTGGGCCCATCGCTATTTCTTACAAAAGAACACTTGTGTAACACTGATTAATCACTGAACCGGATCGCTATACATGTATTGAGTTTCTATGTTAGCATTCGTGCTAGTGACTATTGTTCACAACAACATGCTATAGGGAAACAAAATCCAGATCATCACTTACGGACGGGGGTTCTTCTGGCTCCTGCTGCCTTCTTAGCTGCCGCCGGTTTCTCTCCGGCCTCGACCTCGATCTCGTTGGGATCACCTCCCTCATCCTGGATGGCCTGGGGGAGAGAGAAGGGTTGTTATAAACCATCATCATGCATGTAAGTACTGTTTTCTCATCTCCTGAATAAAGATACCAGTACCTAACCCTAACCTGGATAGCCTGGGGAGAGAAGGGAGAAGATTCATTTCCATCAGACTGTTTCTGCTTACTTTCCTCACTTCTTTTTCTTTCCTCAATCTCATTTGAGAGGAACCATGATGCTTTTTTTCAAGTCGCTAGCAGTTAGCTTAAGTTCTTCCCGTGCCAGATGGTGCATAGGTTAACGGACATCTTCGATTTGGTAGCCCTTGGGCCACACAGCTTTGTGCAATCACTACAGTATGGGGCTAGTCCACTGACAGTGTCTATGTCAGGGCTGTCTCCAGGACCTGTCCTTCAGAACTTTGCTTGTTGGGATGGAAAAATATTCAACCATGTCCATCCAAAAAATATCAATTTCATGACCTAAAACTGATGAAAACTAGAATGACAGATTCAACATTGAAAATCAAAAACATGGGCTACCAAACAATGAGTGGGACGGAAAAATTTCAAAGCTGGAGACAGCCGTTCTTTTAACTCCAATACACACAGGCCAGTGCAGCATGGGGCTAGTCCAGTGAGTGTTCAACTACACCACATCTCTTTACCAAATGCTGAGTGCTAAGCAGAGAAAGCAGGCCGTACATTACCATTTTAGAAGTGTTCGGCATGACTCGGCTGGGGATCGAACTCACTACCTCCCGTACGCACGGCACCGATAGCAGTGAAATGCGTCTTTGCTACAGCTCGAGTTTTTAACCGAGCTCACTTGATTATAACAAAACCATCTGCCAACAGCTGCTGATCTGGGTTTTTGTATGGCATACAAGGAAATGTAAAGACAGCAGATTACGGAACAAAGGAGACCGGATGAAGGACGTGAGGTTTTATCTCAAGCTGTTACGTTTGATTCAATCGTGCTACTGTAAGGCCACACTAATCTAATTTCTTGGTTAACAGATTTTTTTTAAAATTCTAGCAAGGGACATAATGAAAACAGAAGGCTGGGGTGAAAACTTGACCCTGTTCACTCCCTGAAACTGTGCGCACCAAAGTACAAACTTTCCTCTGGGATTCTGTTTTCATGTTGATTTTCCAATCTAGCATTTTTTTTAAATTCCATTAACCAAGAAATTGAATTGGTGTGGCTTAAGTTTCAGAACACCTGGTGTTTGTGATGAGATAGGAACATGATGTTTAATGGACAGGAAACATCAGGTAGCCCTGGGCTGGATTGAGACTGATAATTCTTCTTTCTTCTTTAATGTTTCTCCATGCTGACGTAATGACTTGTAACAGGTGTAAGATAACAAACACAACTTATCATCAATATATAACTATATATATATATATATCAGACTGATAATTCTTCTTTTTCTTTTAATGTTCATCTATGCTGACGTAATGACTTGTGACAGGTGTAAGATAACAAACACAACTTATCATCAATATATAACTATATACCATATATCAGACTGATAATTCTTCTTTTTCTTTTAATGTTCATCTATGCTGACGTAATGACTTGTAACAGGTGCGAGATAACAAACACAAATTATCATCAATATGCACGGTCGGCGACACTGCGGCAAATTTCTTATCGAGTCACAAAGTGTAAGACATCCGTAGAAAACTAGTAAACTTCCCAAAACAGAAAACTGGGTCATAAACAGATATACAAAGGGCGCCTAGATATAGAAACATGTACATGTCTACTGCAAAGGCAAAGTAGAATGGTGCCTGTATTTGATAATTATGAAGAGGTATTAAAATCAGACATGCAAAATTCATAAATATGAAATGCAGAATAACAAATTCTTATAATAATGGCGAAATTATGTATTTGATTTGATTGTAGGCTCAAATAAAGCTTTCATTAGCATGTCACATCCTATGTGATAGGACAACAAAATATGCGATCTTCTGTTCTGGAAGGAGGAATTGTACACACACACACTGAACCCTTTTATATTATATCTGAATTTTGCGCAAACAGACAAATCACTGCCATGTGCGGAGCGATCTGGTCACGTGGTCGCGATTGGCGCCACGAATGGCATGTTTATTTCCCAAATAATTAGGTCGGAAAAGTCGCTGCAAAATCGGCACTACCGCAAGCCTGAAACTCACACATGCACAGGTATCTAAACAATCTATGCAAACTCCAAACTCTAGTAAACATCGAGTGGGTGTGTGCTCAGAATACGGACGATTATCGCGATTTTTTATAAGCCCAACCCACGCTGCGCACAGAAACAAAGGGGCCGCCATGTTGGTCATCTCTCCCCAGAAAAACGCGCTTTTCAGCTGAATAAAGGGCAACATACAGACGGGATACAGTCACGATCTTACCTTTTTTAATCTCTCTATTAGTACAGGTTTTGTTCCGCCCTTTTCGAGGCCTCTTTTCTCCAGTTCTTCCCTCAGATCGACGACTCGAAGGTCGCTGAGTTTCTTCTTCTCAATCGCCATTTTATCGTCTGAGGGAAGAGAAGTGTCCCGGATGTTGATTCCCAGGGGTCTGTGCGAAGTCAGAATCTACCATTTATTCAGTGGGGGGATTTTTAATAAATCTGAAATATCAAAAATATCATTATCTTGACGTTCTGAATGTAATAACTTTTGATAGAAAAGATCAAAAATATATGATTGTCAGAAAACTCTTTATCACTACATTGATGATGTTTATTTTTCAAAAATTCTATTAAAAAAACACGTCCCCTACTATAGTATGGACTCGCCCTGCTAAAAGGTCACAAAGACCAGAGACGAAAGAAGAAGAGGAAAGCGTGTGGAGGAAATCTTGGAGAAATCTTGGCGTGCCAGAAGGTCTTTGGGCATCCGTGGTTGTTTCTGGAACAGTGCAGCTCTGATTTAGCTATGGTAGAGTTGATTTTGCGCGTGTGTGTGGCGATGTCTGGTTACAGTACTGTACTGTAGTGTGTGTGGAACGTGTTTGTGAGATGCATGCCTGATCAGTCCGATCTCCAAGCAGATGTATGTCGTTTGTATGCCCATCTAGTAGCCCGTCTGTGCAGTAGACCAAGGAGGTTATATAGACGTATCAGAAAGATTTATATGATACCATGAAGGTCAAATCTCTATTTAACCTCCTTGAACAAAAATGCCCAAAATCTTGACACTTTTGTGGTGCTTTTATTTCGCAGTCTTCGCTATGAGATTTGTTCAAGGAGGTTAAATCTACAGAATTGTAGACACTGTAGTACTGTACAATGTCTACAGTATTGTACATTCTGTAGTACAGTAGTATTGTCATTAGTCATACAAGGGAGTCATACAAGGGAGACATCATAAATTCGCTATGAGGTCTCCAGTGCGAATTTATGATGCTGTGAATGTCTCCCTTGTATGACTACTGACAATACTACTGTACTACAGAATTGTTTCAACAGCAAATTTAAAACACTGCAAAAACCTTCCTTTTCCACCATCTGGGAAATAAGACCACCTCAAAAGACGACAAATTTACAGCATGGCAGTAGAACTTCTGCTTCAGGATTACGATTGATTACAGGCAATGTGAGCTCATATGTATATATATATATATAGTATTTGAATGGGGGACGATCGTGTGGGACACACACACTGTTTTACCTTCTGCTTTTCTTTACTTTTACCAGTGCGGTTTGCATCCTTTTTCTGGATTTCTTTTTTTTGTTTCTACGAACAACAATATACATGTTCTTTCATCTTTGTCTTGTTGCAAGAACAAACTTCCTTGGAACTGTAACAAATGACCTCGTCAAACAACTTAGACTTACTTAAAGGTCAACATGAAGAAAAGTCTCTTCTTTCAAGGAAGTTTGTCTTCTTGCTGTAACCGCTACATCATACATGTGTGATCACAGGTAGTAACCAATTGATATGAAGCAATAAATACTTAATGACATCAAACTGACCAAAGCGGAAAAATATGAGGGATTGCAACTGATGATTTTGTCTGAAGACTGTGCTGTGAATGGATGGTGTCGAGTTATAATGAGCGTTGGTTAATTGGACGCTTTATTCACTCTGTTACTAGTGTTAGCAAATTTCATACAATTACTTAGTAGTAAGACCTAGCAACAGTACATCAAAACAACATGCAATTTTTGTACAAAGTTACAGAAGTTATTACACTTCAACTTACAGCTACTTGCCAACTGATGTTGATAATGTGTTGCTTCGTTCCATGTATCTGGGTTAGTTGTCCTAACTCCAAACATTTATTCCTTTTAAACTTGTCCTTTTACTTCTCAGGATGGAAGGCTCAGTTCCTGTATCGTCACTGCAGTAGAGAAATGGTTCAAAACTAGTTGTCGGGTGTTGTCCCAAACAATACTGTAATATGTATTTTAGTTTGCAGTGGTTCAATGTTCATGGTTTTCACTGTTAGCTCTTCCCCGGGAACTGTACTCAGCCACATAAATGCTCGTCGTCTGCCCGCCTATACCACCTTGTTTCAACCACGAACTGAAAGCCATTGCAAACACTCATTTTCTACCTACCATGAAATCAAATCACCACGAACTTAGATGCATTTACCCTACCTGAACATCTCCCAAATTGATCAGCATTCCTCACAGCTAGCTTTGAACCTTCACAATGTGTCCTTGGCATGGTGGTCCCTGGATGTTGCTGTCATGTGACTGTCACATGTCAATCACATGTTAATCACATGACAGCCGCATGACAGCAGTGCCTGCCATGCTCAGTACCAAAGTAAGGCCCTTTTCTCACCCTCTGCTCTGCTTGGTTTTGCAGGGCCTGTTTGGCGGGAATTTTGTTTCCGCCCGGTGACCATCCCTGACACCAAACAAACAAATAGTCAGCACAGCAGGGGTGAAACGCGATACAGCCCGGCTGTGTGTTGGTTAAGTTCACGTGCCAAGTTCGCAGTGTGCAAACCAACGGGGTAGCATGAACTTCTCACCAATCCACACAGACAACTCCATAACAGAGATTTAGGTCCCACTCCCCAGTCATCTGCTGAAACTTCTCAGAGTTGGACCCTCCTGCATGCAGCTTCCACAGATCCAGATAGATAAACTAACAAGAGTCAACCTTAACGCAATTCCACCACTCTAAGGTAGAACTGTGACACATGTATGACAGCTTTGTGATCTAAGGACAGACTGACAAGCATCATGAGTCATCAGAGGGTTCAGAACTGGCAGGGTGGGAACAGACGGGGTCCAAACCGACCCACGCACAACACAGGCAGGGGTTCCAACCGACCCGCGCACAACCCAGGCAGGGGTCCCAACCAACCCAGGCACAACCCAGGCAGCGTCCACAGCAGGCTGGGTGTCCCGAGGGCGGGGAGCGGGCCAAACCCCGGAGCCAGGAGGTGGCAGAATGCTGGCCGTGGACCCGGGAGGGAGGATGGGTTCCTCCAAGACGCGAGGGATCGTCTTGAGGAGGGCCGACGGGGGCTGGAGTTCGAGCAGCCTGCTGGCTTCCAACAAGCCCTGATCCAAGACAGCATCTTTGTGGTTGAGAACCAGGTTTATGGGCGCGACGCGGCCGAGAGCCTGCCCGTGCTGCAGGTGGAGATCGCCGCACAGAGCGACGTTGACTATCGCCGTGACAACGGTTCCCTGCAGGTGACGGTGGAGCCCGGGCATCACGACGTCGACTACCGCCGTGTACAGGTCAAAACCTCGGAGGCAGGCAGCTACGAGCGGGAGCCAAGCCCACCTCGCCACGGCTACGACGGTTCCTATGACGACCCACGCCAGGAACGTTACCGCATGTACCCTACCGACTACCCCGACGTTGCTACCCGTGAAAGATCTGCTGAAAGAGATTTCCCGGATCCGTACGACAACCGTGGCGTACGCCGTGAAACTCCAGAACGAACCGACCCGGCGCCGTTCGATATCAGAGGCGACAGGCCAGGCGATGTTAGAGATAGAGTCAGGAGCAGATCACGAAACCATGACGACAGACAGCAGTTTTCACAGGACAGGCGTTCCAGAGAAGATGACCATGGGAGAGATGGTAACAGACGCTCCAGAGATACTGATCAGGGGCAGGACAACTACAGGTACTCCAGACAAGGGGAGAGAGGGCAGGATAGAACCAGGCGCTCTAGAGAAGACACTCGAGAGCAGGATAGTACCAGGCGCTCTCGATCCAGAGTTGGAGATGGAGGATCTGACACTAACAGTGGTCCTGGAGATGTGGAACCGGTGTCTGACTGGGAGACTCAGCTGAGGGAGCGGGCGCGGGAGTTCGGGAGGCAGCAGAAGGAGGAGGGAAGGAGACAGGGAGGGCGGAGCAGCCGGGAGAGGCCCGACCCGTGGCAGGACTCGTCTCGCGAGGGGCACGATAGTCACAGGGCCAGTCGGGAGAGACAGCAGAGGAGCCGCTCACTTGACAGGGTGCAGGCAGACGCATATGGCAGGGTACCCGAAGACGCTTATGGCAGGGATCCCGTAGATGTGTATGGCAGCGTACAGACAGACACGTATGACCGTGATCAGTACAGGAGGGAAGGGTTGGAAGATCCCAGTGGAGCTGTGTACCATCCTGAAGAGGCTGCAGGGAGTTATAGGGATGACCGACCATACTCTGCACCCAGGGCATCTGCTTACGGTAACTCCGCCTTCCCAGCTGAACCCCCACCAGACAGCCGGGATGCTCAGTACAACAGGAGCGACAGAGGGGAGGAGCAGACTCACCAACAAACCAGTCAGGACGACGTCTTCAGGAACCTGCCAAGGGACCAAAGTCCTCACTTTGCCCTGGACGAATACGGTCAGGCGCTACCATATGTAGAGTACTTGAGTCCACCTGCCGATCCAGGTTTCCATGGGGACCGTATCCATGGCGACCGCCACGCCCGTAGCAGCAGCCGAACCCCCAGCCCGGTGGTGTTGCACGAGCACCCAGAGGATCTGTACCGACTAAGCAGGGGGAAGGGTCGCTCCTCCGACAGCCTGTACTCCGCAGTCAGCTCTAAACACAGCCCGGACCTGGACAGCAGGGGGGAGTACAGGCCAGGAGAGTACAGGGGGGAGTACAGGCCGGGAGACAACAGGGGGGAGTACAGGCCGGGAGACAACAGGGGGGAGTACAGACCGGCCGATTCTCGTAGCGGTGACCCATATGACATGGACTATGGGCTCATGGACAGACCGGGGTATCAGGACGATTTCCCCGAGATGCGAGGTGAGGAAAGGGGGAGGAGTATGGAGTACCAGCCACCCGGGGAGCCTGGTGGGGGTGAGCAGGATTACTGGAACAGCCGAGAGGACAGGATGAAGGGAAGGGGTGAGCAGCATTCCTGGAACAGCCAGCAGGAGAGAAGAGAGGGGAGGGGTGAGCAACATTCCTGGAACAGCCGACAGGGGAGAGATTCCAGGGGCAGGAGTGATGCAGGGCGGAGAGACCG
Source organism: Branchiostoma lanceolatum (assembly GCF_035083965.1). Classification (NCBI taxonomy): domain Eukaryota; kingdom Metazoa; phylum Chordata; class Leptocardii; order Amphioxiformes; family Branchiostomatidae; genus Branchiostoma; species Branchiostoma lanceolatum. Next base: position 15,837,834 of record NC_089740.1, read on the forward strand.
ATATGCTGAAGAGAAGCAGGAGGTGAGGGAAAGAGACAGAGACTCAAGAAATCGGTCCAGAAGGGAAGAGGAGCGTTCAACGAGCCGTGATCGAGGCAAGAGAGGCTCACAAAGCAGAAGGGAACAATGTGCACCATCACGCGGTGGAGACAGAGCTGGCAGAGAGTATGAACAAGAGAGTGACTTGCAGAGGAGTCTGGCAGATGAGATCAACAAGATTCGGCAGGAGCCCGATCAGATGGACAGACATCGGGGAAACGACCGTCGGGGAAGCAGCCGGGGAACCTCCCGGGGTCGGGAGCGCAGCGGCCAGCACAGTCACCGTAAGAACTCCGACAAGTCTACGGGCGGAAGCCGAAGTAGAACAAGCGAGCAGCGACCACCCAAGTCGGCAGATAAAGACTCCAGGAGTGCGAAACGTAAGCGGAGTCCGAGCCCTAGACGTACGTCTGGCAGTAGACAAGAGGATTCAAGAGGAAGTCGCAGCTTAAGAGACAAGCCTCATAGTAAAGAAGGAGATGCCAGAAAACGAAGCCCGAGAGATGGTGCACGAGCTAGGGACGACGACAGGAGAAAACGTCAGAGTCCGAGAGTCGAGTCTCGGGGTAGAAAGGAAGACACCAGAGAGAAGAGAACTCGTGGTTCCAGTCTGTCCAATCAAACCGAGCCGAGGCATCAGCAGTTCGTGGAGGAAGAAAGTGGACAGCTGTGGCCACTCCAGCAGCCGCCCAGTACCGCAGCCCAACAACAGGGCCAGGTAACCGCAGCCCAACAACAGGGCCAGGTAGCCACCGAGTGGGCCCTGGAAACCCAAGAACTTCAGGCAGGCCTGCCGCCATGGCGGCCCATCAGCACACAGGGAAGTTACCAGGACTTCGGGAGGGAGGGAGGCTCGCTGTACCACAGCACTCAGCAGAGTGCAGGTGGAGCGGGGCTGCAGAGTGAGCTCCACGGAGAGGGGAGGGACATGCCTCAAGGCCAGAGAGGGAGAACCATTGTGGAAATCCAGCCAGCAGTAGAGCCTAGTAGTGCCCATGCCACAGGTGTAAGAACAGACCAGTGGCAACAGGAAAATGCAGGAGGCAAAACATCGGAATCCCAACTTTCCCAGTCTGAGCCCAGCCCTCCCTCACAGAAAGGTCCGACCCAAGCGAACCTGGTGGAAATTCCTTCCATCCAGCAAGCCCAGGAGAGGAAGAAGCAGAAGAGTAAGAGCTCGCTGGAGGTTCCGTCGGCCCCGCGACGCTTCCCCCCCAGCATGAGCTTCCCAGAGAAGCTGCTTGTCCTGGTGGAGAGCTACGGCGTGCGCTGCCGACAGGAGGTTGAAACGCGCATCCACAAGTACGAGAAGGAGGTGAAGGACGGGTTCCTGAACTCCCGGATGGAAGAGAACAACGACGACAAGAGTGTGGAGCATCTCGGGGAGCACCTGCCTCGCGGCGGGCTCTGGAAACTCAAGCTCCTGCGCAGGATCATCGTGGAGTGCCTTCCAAAGAAAACCGCAGAAGCCAAGAACAAAATCCTCTGGCTGTGCCGGCAGCTGCTGTCTCCGGAGGGGATCGAGGTGACGGAGGACGTCTTCACCGCACTGACGGCCAAGAGAGTCACCAAGTACGGCTCCCAGACCCCCCGACCGTTTGCAACCGGAGCGAACCTGCAGCCGTTAGAGCCCAAACAGGTGAAGAACGAGGAGAAGAGGGACATGGTGGTGGAGTACCTGCAGCGGCTGGGCGTGCCGGCCACACGAGAGGCCGTCAACGGGATGCTGCAGAACAACCAGATGCTGGAGAACATCGAGAAGACCTTCTGGATCCCGCATCAGGACCGCCGACTGGTGGAGCGGTACCTGCAGCAGATCAGCGTCCCCATCACCCCCGAGGCCGTCGACAAGATCATGGGAAACCCCGACATCCTGGCCGACCTGAGGAAGACGTTCGAGGCTCAGGAATCGAAGGAAGAAGAAACCCTTTCCCAGCATGGCAATGATGATCATCAGAGCAGCTCCATGGCAACAAGCTCCATGGCAACAAGCTCCATGGCAGCAAGCTCCATGGAAACAAGCTCCATGACAACCTCGTCACACAGACTGTCCGAAAGCTTGTCAATGACTCCAAAAGATACTGCCATCAGCAAGTCTGACTCCTCAGATGCAGGCTCATACAAGCACCTCCTTTCCACCGCTCAGCAGCAGCAGAACCTTTCATCGGCTCCCCTTGCAATGGCAGGCAGTACTGCAGCATCTGTGATGTACTCGCAGCCTTCTCTTCACGTTTCACAGGCATCTGCTCGGGGCCTGGCCGGAGCGGACCACCAGCAGCGAGCCCAAAACATCAACCCATACGGAGGTCCTGCACAGATGCACAGGGAGCAGCAGAGACAGCAGGACAGTTCTCTGGGGGGTTACAGTGAGCAGCAGAGAACAGAGGAGCAGCAGAGAGACCAGCAGAGACAGCTGCAGGGACAGCAGCAGAGACAGCTGGACAGTTCGCGGGGGGGTTACAGTGAGGCACAGCAGAGGGCAGAGCTACAGCAGAGCGGGATGTACGGAGGTTACAGCAGAGGCGGCAGCCTGCCCCAGCATGCAGCAGCAGAGTCGCGAGGGAGAAACCCGGGACTGCCCGCCCAGCAGCAGATGTACGCATCCACAGCACAGCCCTACACAGCCACGGGGCCACCCATGTACACATCCAGCGCACCGCCAATGCATCCCAACTCAGAACGACAACAGCACCTCACCGGGCAGCAGACAGCAGGGCCAGGTGGCACAGGATCAGCTGCCATGGCACACTACCAGACTGCAGGACCAGGCACAGCGGGACCAGCTGCCATGGGGCCAGGCACGGGACAGCTACACTACCAGTCTGCAGGGGCAGGCACCTTGGGACCAGCCGGCGTGGGACGGTTTCAATACCAGACTGCAGGGGCAGGCCCGGGAGGCCCAGGTGCGGGGCAGTCTCACTACCAGCCTGCAGCCGCGGGACCACCAGCCGGGGGAGAGAGCCTGGAGAGCACCCGCGTGTTCATCATGGACCTGTTCCGGCAGGTGAACCTGGCCTGGGTGCCGGAGTCGACCGTGCAGGAGATCCTACGGAACCCGGAGCTCGTGCGGCAGATCCAGCAGTTCCGCTCCGTGGGCATGCCGCTGGAGCTGCTCGTCAACTACCTCAAGCAGTGTCTCCAGCTCGTCAACCGTTCGTAGTGTCTCCAGCTCGTCAACCGTTCGTAATGTCTGCAGCAAACAAACAAGCAAAAAAAGCTGGTCAACCATCCAAAGCGGTTCTGCATCAAAGTTGAACTGCAATTACCGCACAAAAATTGGACTTACACAAATTTTTGACTGATCAGCTCCAGTCTTTGTCAAGGAATAAGAAATTCTCCGCTTCTGTGACGTCACGTTATCCAGATAGAACACATGACTCGGTGAGCAGTGGATCATACTTTGCCTTCTGTAGCTGCGTCAGTCAAACATGTCACTAAGGCAATTCAGATAGACCAAGGAGGTTCTCTCTTACAAGTCTTAGACCAAGGACGTTTTCTCAGAGAATTAGATAAGATTGATGCTATATTGGGTTCCTTGGTGCCGAAAACTGGTAAAAAAAAATATCAACAAACCTATTTTTATGAAACAAGTTTGCAATGTTTTCTTCTTACATGCAACTGAGAAAGTCGGCCAGGAACTTTTTGTTTTGAAATAGTCTTTTCACCCAACTGAGCAAGTCAGCCAGGGACCCAATATGTCATCTGTGAGAATCAGTTTATTGAGGAAAGAAAGCTGGAGGATGGAAGGATTTGTAAGAAATGGAAGGTAAGTAGGACATCAGCCATCGATTGGAGACATGAAGAAAGGAACTAAGCGGCACTTGGAAGAAACGTCAAGTGGATGCACGGCCAATATTCCAAGTGGAAGCAAGAACTTCATGCTAAGACTTCATGTGAAGAAGACTTGGTGTTCTGTTTGACTTTGCAATCCGACACTGCAAGATTTGACTCTATCCAGATTAACCACATAGGAAGAAATTATATCTGACACTCAAGTATCAGTAGGGACGGGAACTGGTCAACTCAACAAGAACAAAGGACTGATTTCACACCTCAGCTGCTCACGATTCTGGACTGAGCAAAGATTCAGGATTGTCCTGAAATACATGTTTATGTTTGTTTTTTTCATTGGAAGGTCAGGAAGATGTACAGCGCTTGTTTTCTAAAAGTGGAATAGTAGAACAGTAACATATGTGAAAGTGTGCAGCCAAAGGTGAAACTGTGCAAGGCTTTAAGAAGGCCTCGGCCATGTTGGGTCCAAGTTTGTTTCTTATATTAAGGCTTGAGTTTTGCTGATAACATTTCCTTTGCATTTTAAACTGGAGAGTCTGTCCATGATCCATGTACCTGGTGACACCCCCTATTGTGTCATCCTGAAGGTGTTAGTGGACGGTCCCCTACATTTTCTATGGGCCAGCCCAAAGTCAGTTCTTTAATTCAAAGTATCCAATTGACATTAATAGTGCCAAGTTCCAGAAATGTGTCGGTTAAGTGATATGTTGAATCAGGTGTAGTTTGTGCTATGTGGTGTGCAATTTGCTACATTTATGAACGATGCGGTTTAAGAGAGTGCTGTTAATGTAGATGGTGATGATGGCACAAACTTGCAGCAGTTTGTCTAGAGGCCCTGTACAGTAAAAAGTTGTAACTACTTAGAAGTTAGTAGTCAGAATTGAAAGAGATGCAAATTTTCCAGCACTGGATGAGTGAAAATTGTGGCAGCTCGATTCCCAGTAAAACTGTGGTATTTGATAATTGTTTGAGTTTGAATTGTCTCTATGACTCTGTACTGTGAAAGAAGTGCAAGACAGTTTTACTGTGATCATAATAGAAATTGTTCAATCAGAATTAACATGTTTCTAAAAGATTTGCCCTTTCTGTGCTGAGCACCTTTCTGTATTTGTATTTCTAGAGCACTATTTGTATAGATAACCCTTCTACATGTATTGGCATACATGCTCGACACTAGACTTTAATGTACCTCGGAACAAACTATTATATTATAAGTACACCATGGATGAACCCACAGCAGAGAGAAGGTTTAGCACAATAAGCTACTTCGTGGTTTGAAATGCACATCAGCAGTGTGATGCATTGTAGGTATTATGTCAAAGTTGAAGGTCAAAGCGAACTAGTTTATTGTTACTGAATTATTTACATATTTCGCAAATAAAGGCAGCTCAGACCATATTACATCAAAGCACACTAACCAGCATTCAAAGTTTAACCTTTAACACACTGAAGTAGCCATCTGGCACCCAATTCTCTATTGGTTACAGAGTTAGGCAGCAGGGAGAAGGTTAAATTAAAAGATGCCTTGTGCGATTTAAAGCCACTTACCACCAATTCGATTGCTGACACAACATGTTCTTTTTGCTGTGGGCACATTTCTATGTATGGTACAATTGTATTCTTTTTTTGTTGTTGTACAAGAGAGTTTGTTATCACATATTTCTTGTGTAGTTTATGTTGGACTATTTTATTTCTGATTGGGTTTTTCATGTACATGTATGTACAAATAACCTGCCAAACTTGTGCATGTGGTTGAATTTGTGAGGCATACAATGTATAAGCCCACTGTACATATAGCTGTATTATGAAGATGTTAAAGACAGTGGTGCCTGCAGTTGCCAGTCTGATGTAGTGTGTTAACAACCTGATTTTCTGTACTCTGCATATTGCAGCAGTTTGAGAAAAACAAGTGAACATTCCTGTGAAAACGTTGCCACATTTAATCTCCAAGCAGATGTGAGGATCCGGCTCATTCTCAAGTTGGTTTACACCTCATTTTGTAACATTTAATTTTATTTTCCAGTATTGTATTTTTCTGTATCCCTGCAGAAGAAAAATGAAAACTGTTCAGAAATACAGTACCATAAAAGTGTACTAAAAACAGGTTTAAAACACTGAGAATGATCCGTGTCCTTACATGTGCCTGTGCCAAGGCCTATTCAAGCTGTATCATATTCCAGAAACGAGAGGAATATTCTATTTCTGGGCATGAAGTTTTCTTTTTAGCATTTAGGTCATCTGTGCTGGAAATTTACTGGAGAAATAAACTGTGATCTCATAAAGCAAGCTTAAGTGAGCAGTTCTTTGCTGCGTTAAGTCACAGTTTACATCTCAGCAAACTTCCTTTTTTCCTGGCCATGTTTGCTAAGTGAAAGTGGTACCCACTACTGTGCAAGGCTCCTTGTAGCAAGGAGCAAGTGAACAGATACTGCCATGTATGTGTCTCTTTTCCTAAGAAATGTTTAGTGTTTATGATAAGGGTCAGTACTGTAACAACAGATATTTGTGCTTTTGCATTCTCCAATGGCTAAAGTACACTATACCATATAGAGATGTATGTTGTGTTTATGTAATACTGTTCTTGAACCCCATAGACAAAAAAACAGCATCCAAGACATGATATAGTCCAGATATATCCAGACTTCATTGCTAAGCAGAATCGTGTAAGAGTGAAGTGTGGTCAGACCTACACAGCAGCTGAAATGAAATGATCAAGTAGTAACTAACAGTCATGATGTTAATGTTCAGGACTCTAGTGTCTATAGACTGTAAGTAAAGAATACTGTTTGATACTCCTGTGATGATTATTCAGTATTAAAGTGAGTTGTAAAACTGTTACTGTGGAATAAAGTTGATGCTAATGAAGTAATTTGTGAAGCGTCATCTTGTTTGTTTTATTAAGATCTCTATTGTTCAATTTTACACATTTCACACTATTCTACCTAGAGTCCATCTTGCGCATACAGTTAGAACATACTCCGCCCGCTAGACTTGAGTAAAATGTTGTACCAACGTTCACAGTACGAGTACTGTCCCCTCTTTTAGGCCATGTTGATTTATATGAATGACATCAATTTTCAAAAAGTTTACTACCATACTGTAAATTGTGCAAAGTGCCTACAGAACAAGCAAATATATGCCGTAAGTTGCAAAAAGATATTGCAGAAAATGGATACTGATGTCATAGAATGCCAAAATCAGAGAAGAAGATGTGAAAGAACAAAAATAATAACCCATTATTCGGTATACCATTCTCTGTGGGTTTAGTTGTTTGTTCAACCTTCCTGACCATGTAGATTTCATAATGACATCAATGACATCACCAAGCGGATTGAAAAAGAATGCCACAACGTATAATATTTCAATTCGATTTTACATTGGGTATTCAAGAGCGACCTCTAGGAGCTAAGGATATAAATGATCCAGCACCACAGACTTACCCAGAAGCAATGATCCAACCAATCAAAAGAGACATTACAAAAATCTAATGATTATGATTAGAAATCAATTGGACTTACCCATTGGTCATCAATCGGCATATCCGGATTACTCAGTGTTATACTCCCGCAGACCAAACACAAGTCTACACCAATTGGTCACTTTATCTTAGTAGACCAATCAACATCGGGTTGCATCCTTGTGCCGCGCGAGGAGAATTCGAGAAGAGCATTTGAATAAATGACAGGATAAACGCTGTCATTAACAAATGGGGAGTCTTATAGTGTTATAACTTGGCAAACGTGTGGTGCTGTTGCTTCCAGATATTTTGGCATTGCCAAACTGCGCTGGCAACTCTCCTGCTTCACATGCGTGTTGATGCAAGGCAACAACTACACGCGTCCGTGTGCCTCATTAATTCAGCTTTTCTCACGGTCATGTTTTAGCGCCCTCTATCTCTCAGCCAGTCAACTGCAGCGTTGGGAACCGCGACCAAACGCACCGTTGCAAGGACAGGATACACCAAGCAGGTCGTGTGAGCCTCCTTGGGTAAATCAAATCAAAAGGATATTTGAAAGGAGGCACATCAGGGCCAAAATACTTCTGAAAACCGATATGGTGCCCGCAAACTGTGTGTTGACCGTGAATGTTCACTTTGGGAAATTCTTCACCCACCATCGGTTTTCAAAAGTGTCTCGAGTCCTGATGTGTCTCCTTTCAAATATCATTTTGATTTGGTTTGCCTGCTTGGTGTATCCTGTCCTTGCAACGGTGCGTTTGGTCGCAGTTCGAAATGCTGCAGTTGGCGGGATGACAGATAGAGGACGCTAAAACATGACCGTGAGAGAAGCTGAATTAATGAGGCATAAAAAATCGATATTGAACCCCCCTGTCGGCCAGAGTAGGCTCGCCCAAACCAGAAAGAGCGGTGCACGCTGGGAACTAGCGGCCATCTATGACCTTTGACCCACATGCTTCCGACAAGGCAAAACCGACCGCAACACACGACTTTGGAAGAAATTATTGCCGAAAGTAGCCCAGTAAAAGGTACCTGGACATTAGTATCTACTTTGTAAAGGTTATGAGAGTAAGCTTGGCTAATGGCAACTTATAAACAACTTCCGATGAAACAGAAATGCCTGCGAACGTGTTGTTTACCTAACCGAAGACGCGACTCCACTTTTCTGTCCATGTTTGGGAAACTCATAGAAATAAAATATATCTGAGCGAATCTTCATTTTCCAGTTAGCAACTTAGTTTCACATTGTGGTACATATATATTTCCAAATCTCCATGTTTAGGTTGGTAACATAGGGGATCTTAGACCGTCAGTGCAGTTTGAGTTGAAGTTGAAGTATTGTTCTAAGACCCACAATACTTGTAAGTGCCCCCCTCCCCTCCTCACCAATCCTGTTACTTTGCGACCTCCTAAATAACCCCGCACATGGGCCCAACTGCTCATGCGCAGGTCAAAGGTGAAGGCCCCTGAGACATAAACAAAACACGTCAGTTCATTGCTGTGCCGGCTATATATATATTTACGGACATGCAAAGAACATGGTCGAGACTTGAACTGTTTACAAGTCAGGGGCCTTCACCTTTGACCTGTGCATGCACAGTTGGAATTTTGAGGTTGAACATAGATAGATAGATACAGATTATATATGTATATGGCCACCGTCGGTCAGTATTGACCATGGTTACATCCTAATTCACATCAGCCCTACAGCATAGACTATGGCTAAACAGCCCTATACGAGAATGGCAGTCTCTGCCACAAAAATCACATCTGTAAGCTGACTCAGTTCTGTTGCAAAGCTCTTTTCTGCGGATCCACTCCAGATTATATATATATATATATATATATATATATGTATGTATCAATAACGTAATATGCAGATGCAGAAACCAGTGGATAATGATGATGATATATATGGCCTTCGTCGGTCAACATTGACCATGGTAAAATCCTAATTCACATTGCTCTAGCCTACAGCGTCGGCTATGGCTAAATAGTCCCATATGAGAATGGCAGTCTTCTCCACATAAGTCATAGGGCACATCTGTAATAAGCTGACTCAGTCATGTACCAGTCTTTTGCCAAGTTCTTTTCATCAGATCTGCTTTTCTTTTGAGCAGTGCATCAGTCTCTCACTAACTCACTTACTCACTCACTCACTCACTCACTCACTCACTCACTCACTCACTCACTCACTCACTCACTCACTCACTCACTCAGTGCATCAGTCTAGTTTCTATCAATATTTCTAATTCTATAAGTAAAAAATACAGGATTTTGTACCCATTACAGAAAACATGAGACACGTGTAGATGATAACATTGCACATCTCCTACTTTGGACTGCAGAACCGTGTGTACTAGTCCTATATCCTATATTGACTGTCCATATACTGATATAGTATATGGACAGTCAATATCATCACAATTGAATATGGCACAAACTACCAAGATATTTTCTTTCAAAGCTGGATGTCTGATTGTCATGTACTGAGCACATGATAGCACCATGATGGAGATATGCTTGGCACATGATCATGATAATCACATGCTCAGCACATGGCTTCCATACACCCTGCAGTGCCCAGTGCCTTACTTCACTACTTGCCAGTGTTCTCGCCAGAATTTTTTCACAGCATAGGGGTCAGGTACAGAAGGCCAACTTTACGCGGCGCAAGCGCAAGCTAAGAAGAAATTACCGCAGAGTAGGGAGTCCGGCTTGGTCCTCCGGAAAATTTTTGAATTCATAACCCAATGAGACACTATTTCCTGCATTTTGAGGGATAAATTTTGTGAAGTAAAGTTTTTCCTCTGTTACAGCCTCATTCTAAAGCCAAATATGAACTTTTTATAAGATTTATGAAGGGTCACAAGGTTCTTTCCAGAAAGAAACACCCCTATGCTGGTTGAAACACAGCATAGGGGTCCAGACCACAGCATAGGGGGTCCAAATCACAGCATAGGGGGCCCCTATGCTGAAAAGGCCTGGCGAGAACACTGCTTGCACCCCTCACTCATGTTCGGCATTTGCTTTGCAGGTCCTGTCATGCCACGGGTAAGATGTCTCAGTCATGTTAAATCATGTGACAATCACATGTCAGTCACATGGTAGTCACATGATGGGCACATGGTGCATTAGGCATTCTGATTTTTCACCCCCACTGTGTGTTCTGCCTTTTCTTTGCAGGTCCTGTCTTGGCAATGGTTCGAATATCTCAATCATGTCAAAATCATGTGACTATCACATGTCAGTGGCATACTGGGCACATGATAGTCACATGCTGGGCACATGATAGTCACATGCTGGGCACATGATAGTCACATGCTGGGCACATGATAGTCACATGCCGGGCACATGATAGTCACATGCTGGGCACATGCCTTGAGTGAAAGTTTGAAGACCCTTGTTCCTTTTGTCACTAGGCAGGAAGGGCGGGGCTGTGACCGTTGCCATGGGTGACGTGGAACGGCGTGAGGAAAGTGGTGAGGACGAAAGGAGGGATCCGGAGACTTCCGAGTCGACCCGAGCTGACCCGGACGTGTCGGGGGACAAGAGCGGGCCTGATGACAACACTTCAGACCAGGACGGTTCTGGCCGGAGAGATGATCGAGGGGAGGGCACCCCGGGCCACGATGGGCCGGTCAGAACTGACCCAGCTCAAAATGAGCAAAGGGAAACTGACCCAGGTCAGAGTGAGCAAGGCCAAACTGACCCAGGTCAGAGTGAGCAAGGCCAAAGTGACCCAGGTCAGAGTGCACAAGGTGAAACTGACCCATGTCAGAGTGCACAAGACCAAAGCAGCCCTGCAGGGAAGGCTCTGCCTGTGTCTGTCGTTGACTGTGAAACCTTGGAGAGTTCTCGGGAGTGCCAGCTGGGGAAAGCTGAGGAGATTCAGGAGCAGCAAAGCCAGGAGGGACAAGGTGAGGCATTACTGGGTGCTCCACCGGACGTGATGCCAAGCTTAGCTGCAAGTCAATCTGCAAGTTCAGCTGCAAGTCAGGCTGGAGCCCCTCCTATGGGAAGTTCTGATGTCCTTTCCCCCACCGCAAACCCAGTCTTACCAGAACTGTCTGCAGTGTCAGATCAAACCAGTCAGGAGCCACGACCAGCCCTGCCGGGTCCCTCCTCACAAGGAACCGCCCAAAAACCTGCCGGTTTGCAGGAAGAAGGTTGGAGCGGCAATCTAGTCTTAGAACCGTTTTCTCAGAAGCTGCTTGCTTCAATAGAGGAAAAGTACAATGAAAAGTTACGTTGTAAAGCTGAACAGAGGATTAATACATTTGAGAAGGAGCTGAAAGGCCTAGGAGAGCTGAATGTCTTGAGCCTTTGGCAGAAAAACGACCGGGCGGTAGAGCAGCTGGCAGCTCGTCTGAATCTGCCTCCAGGGTCCGTCTGGAAACTCCGGATGTTCTGCAGGGTTGTGATGAAATGCCTGCCCAGGAAAAAAGTCATGGACCAACAGAAATTGCGGCGGTTGTGCTGGCAAGTCCTGCACGACAAGTTCGGACAGAGCGTCTCAGAGCTGGTAGAAGCCATGGTAGGCCTAATGGTGGGAGATGTCACAAAACAGACTGGAAACACAGTCGCACCAGAACCACGCAGAGTTCCAGATGAAGCCAGTCGGGAGTCACAACCATCCTCGCAAGGAACCTCCCAACACTCTGCTGGGGAGCAGCTTAAAGACAAGACAGGCACTTTAGTCTTCAAACCATTTTGTAAGAAGCTTCTTGCATTTGTGAGGAAAAACTACCCAGAAGCAACAGAGTTGGCTGTTGAAAATCGAGTCAACACGTTTGAAAAAGAGATGCAGGGAGTCTCTGAGTGTTTCTGGCAAAACGTCGAGAACAACGACGACATGATCAATCAGCTCTCTGCGCGGCTGAGTCTACCCCACAGGGACATGTGGAAACTCAAACTGTTACGGCGAGTCGTGATGTGCCACCTACCCAGAAAAACTTTTACCATGCGGGGGCAAGTCCACCGTCTTTGTCGCAGTGTCCTGATGGGAGAAGGGCCCAGATTTAGAGCGAACATCCTACAGCTGATCAAGGTCATCACAATGCGAATGCCGAGAGGTACTAAGCCAGGGCCAGAAGGAGGGTTTGTAGATCAAAATAAACTTGCCAGAATAGAGTCAAGACTAGCGAGAGGTCTGATTGTGAACCCGAGAGACATGAAGAAGTATAAGCAGTCAAAGGAGCAGTTAGCGAAACAGGACAGAGAAATCCAGCGGCAAAGGATGGAGGGAAAAAATGTTGCATCACGGGACGTTCAACCGGGTAAAGCAGCAAGTTGCACCTTAAGTCAGGCAGTTACCTCAGCTACAAGTTCGGCAACACGTTCAAGTGTAAGTCAAGCAGCAAGTTCAGCTGCAGCGCCTCCTGTTGAGAGTTTTGATCATGACATCCCCTCCTCGACTGACACAGTGTTAACAGCTCAAGCTGCAGATCAAACAGGTAAGGATGCAAGATTCATTTTCATTTCATACTTTATGTACCGGCCACGGACAACATATTGCCATCAGGGCGTCTTTCACTTTGCCCTGTAGGCATACATAAACAAAACATTAAAATGTATTATTGAAATCTCATAGTAGAACACTCAATTATATTGAATTCACAAAGGTTTAAATCATATCAACTTGTGCTTATATTGCAAAGGAATATTGCACATTAAGAGTGGTAAAATGGATGCACGATACTGCACTTTATATTACACTTGTTTACAATAATCCAAACAATCATATATAAATGTTGATGAAGGTTTAAGACATCCAGGTAATAAGATACGCCAAAAGTAGTTATGCAAGCTTTTACTGAAATCCAAACTTTTATCCTGTTGCTTGAGTAACTGATTTTGGCGAATCATAATATACAAATACACTAAATCCACAAATAACTTCAATAAATGTGTTCACAGGGTGCGAATCATGTTTCGTTTCACAGGCAAGGAGTCACAGCCTTCCCAGTCCGCTCCTTCCTCACAAGAATCTGCCGGGGAACCGATGAAGCACAGCTTAACGCCGTTCGCTCAGAAGCTGCTCGCGTTGATGATGAAAAGTTACCCGAATAGGAACAAGGAGAAATTCGAGCGCCGGATCACCAAGTTTGAAGCGGAGCTGGGGGGAAACCGAGAGTTTGTCTGGCTGAGCTTTCAGAACAACGACCCGATGATCGAACAGTTGGCAACGCGGCTAGATCTCCCTCCCGGGGCCGTGTGGAAACTCAGGCTCTTACGCCGGGTTGTGAAGAGCTGCTTGCCGAAACAATCTCCCACAAATTTGGAGGCAGCCCGGCATATCTGTGTGCAAATCCTGCAGGAGGAGTTTAGACAGAACATATCGGAAATGGTAGAAGTCATGTTTGTCACGATGACGAGAAACGCCGCACAGGAAAGTGGAAACCCAGTCGCACCAGAACCAGGCAGAGCGTCAGATCAAACCAGCCAGGAGCCACAACCACCCCTGCCTGGTCCCTCCTCACAAGGATCCGCCCAAGGTCAGAAAAAACTTAAGAATCTACAGTCTAAAAGGGCGAGAGGTTGGCGAATGACTGGCAGGGAGCTGAAGATCTTGCAGGTTTTAGAGCAGGGAGGCACAGAATGTGAGGAATGGCAGGAGGACAGGAGGCCAAGTCCCAGAGGAAAGCAGGAGGGATTCTTCCCGGGCCAGAGGAAACTTTGGCATCTTCAGTCCAAAAGGGCGGAAGGCCGGTCTATGTCTGCCAGGGAGCTTAAGACGTTAGAGGTTTTAGAGCGGCAGCAGAGAGTTTGGAAACTGGATCTGCAGGAGAAGGGGCGGATGAGTGCTGTAGGCAAGCAGCAGGGAGGAACGGAGTGTCCGAGTTTCGATCCACAGGAGGACAGAAGGCAGAGTGTCACGGGCAGGAAGCGGAGAAATCTTCGGCGTCTACAGCACAAAAGGGCAAAAGGCGTGCCTATGTCTGCCATGGAGCTAAAGATGTTAGAGGTTTTAGAGCGGAGGCAGAGAAATTCTGAACGAGTGTCGCAAACAAAGGAGCAGCAAAGTACTCGGCAAGGAAAGAAGCAGAAGGAGTGGAGAGAGAAGAATCGAGGGAGCAAGGAGGACCGATACGTTCCCGGCAAAAGCAGAGTTTTGAAGCCAACACAGAGAATGTCTAGAAGTCCGCCTGCCGAGCGGGTCAGGGGTCAGCAGCGGAGGACGAGAGACCGAGAGGAGCATCAGCCGCGTGAGGCAGGACCAGGTTCGGCGCGGCGACTGGCGGTTGATGTTGAGGCAGAACCGGGTTCGGCGCGGAGACTGGCGGTTGACGCTGAGAAGCTGCTGCTGCAGAAGGAGTGGGCGCGGCTGGCGGGGGAGCGGAGGGTGCTGGACTACGAGCTGGCGCTGCGGGAAGCCGCCGTGCAGGACCACATCTTCCAGATGCAGCACGAGATCTACTCCCACAAGGTCACACAGAAGGTCACGCAGGTCACCCAGCTCTCTAAGCGCCTCCTCCTGGAGGCTGGTCACCGTGGCAACCACGATGAGCAGCAGGCGTCAGCCAATCAGGACGTGGATTACAGGTGTGTTCAGGTGATGTCAGAGAGCAGCAGCTTCAAGCGTTTCCATGGAAACCCTCGCAATGATGACAAGAGCCCACTCCGTCATGACCATGATCGTTTCCATGGAGATCCTCACCATGACGCCAGGAACCCACTCTGGCATGATCAGGAGCGTTTCCATGGAGATCCTCACCATGACGACAGGGGCCCACTCCGGCATGACCAAGAGCGTTTCCATGGAGATCCTCTCCATGACGACAGGGGCCCACTCCGGCATGACCAAGAGCGTTTCCATGGAGATCCTCACCATGACGACAGGGGCCCACTCCGGCATGACCAAGAGCGTTTCCATGGAGATCCTCTCCATGACGACAGGGGCCCACTCCGGCATGACCAAGAGCGTTTCCATGGAGATCCTCACCATGACGACAGGGGCCCACTCTGGCATGACCAAGAGCGTTTCCATGGAGATCCTCACCATGACGACAGTCGCTTGACTAGTCCTGACGACATGGCCCCGAGTGATTGGTCGCCTGAAGAAGATGCGAGGGAGCAGCGGGATGAGGAGGAACGTTCCTGGCCTGGAGCTGAGGACCGGCGGGGGAGAGGCCGCCACTGGGAGAGGGGAGAGGAGGATGAGTTCCTTCATGAGCGGTACAGGAGAGAAACTTCAGCGGACCGACACGGAGAGCCGCACAGACATGAGGAGGCAGCAGGGAGTTATACAAGAGATCGGCCCTATTCTGCACCCAGGGCACCGGCTTATGATAACTCCGCCTTCCCAGCCGAACCTCCACCAAACAGACGGGATGCTCAGTACAACAGGAGCGACAGAAGGGAGGAGCAGACTCTCCAACAAACCGGTCAGGTCAGGAACCTGCCAAGGGACCAAAGTCCACCCTATGCCCTGGACGAATTTGGTCAGCCAATTGACCACCTACCACATGAAGAGTATGGGAGTCCACCAGCCAGAACAGGTATCCATGGTAACCATGACCATAGTAACCGTCATCTCCAAAGCTGCAACCAAATGCATGGGAACAAGATGTGGAAAGAACCAGACAAGTTGAACAGAAGTTGTAAAGATCAACATAAAGATCTCAGATCCAGCAGCCAGATTCGGGGTGGAAATCACAGATTCAGCAGTCAGAGCTTTGATAGAGATCAAAGATCCGGATCCAGCAGTGGAAAAGGGGATCACAGATCCCGCAGTGAACGTCAGGGTAGAAATAACAGATCCAGCCATCGGAGTCAGGGTAGAGATCGCAGATCCAGTCAGGGTTACGATCGTGGACAATCACGGGATCACTCTCGAAACAGTTCTCAATCCAGTCAAAACAACATCCGAAGAAAACCACCACAAACAGATGGAAGCAGCCAAAACAGTGCAAAACGAAAGAGAGGCCACAGTCCCAGTCCCCGAAGCAGCAAAAAGGGGCCCGGAGAGAGGAGACGTCCTGAGCGTCCCCCTAAACAGCAGCAGACTGAAAACACACAGACGTGGCCCCCACAAGCCCCTGGTGCAGCGGCCCAGCTAACCAACCAGGCCAAGACGTCTCAGGACTTGGGCCAAATCCATAAAAAACGTCCCACGCGATTTGACCCCAAATTCCCAACCAACAGAGCCCAAGACATGGGCCAAATCCCAACCGGCTGGTCCAAAAAGTCTCAGCCTACTGGCCTAATCCGTACCAGCCAGGTTACCAAGCCTGTGAACCTGGGCCTAGTCCCAAACCCCTGGGTTATGCCGCCTCAGAACGTGGGCCAAACCCCAAACACCCAGGCCATGCCGTCTCAGAACATGGGTCAAATCCCAAACACCCAGACCATACAGTCTCAGAACATGGGTCAAATCCCAAACACCCAGACAATACTGTCTCAGAACATGGGCCAAATCCCAAACCCCTGGGTTATGCCGCCTCAGAACATGGGCCAAATCCCAAACACCCAGCCCATACTGTCTCAGAACATGGGTCAAATCCCAAACATCCAGCCCATACAGTCTCAGAACATGGGCCAAATTCCAAACCCCTGGGTTATGCCGTCTCAGGACTTGGGCCAAATCCCCAACACCCAGCCCATACGGTCTCAGAACATGGGTCAAATCCCAAACATCCGGCCCATACAATCTCAGAACATGGGCCAAATCCCAAACATCCAGTCCATACAGTCTCAGAACATGGGTCAAACCCCAAACCCCTGGGCCATGCCGTCTCAGAACATAGGCCAAATCCCAAACACCCAGCCCATACAGTCTCAGAACATGGGCCAAATCCCAAACATCCAGTCCATGCAGTCTCAGAATCTAGGCCAAACCCAAAACCCCCGGGCCATGGAATCTCAGTGCTTGCGTCAAACCCCAACCAACAGAGCCACAAAATCCCAAGAGATGAGCCGAATCCCTGTCCGCCGCCCCATGCAGCCCCAGGACTTCGGCCCTGCCAACAGAGCCACTACAACCCAAGACATGGGCCAAAGCGGCTCACCATCTTTTTGGCAGTACGACAGTCTGGAAGGAGACTTCTTAGACTTTGGGAAGGAAAGTGACGGCTCCTTTCATCGCAGCATCCAGCAGACTGCCCTTCCAACCGCTCCTGCCAGGGGGCTCTCTTCTGTACCTGCCACAGGAGCCACGAGCAGTGTTCCCTGTGGAGATGTGCCCCCCTCCCCAGCAGGAAGGGAAACTCCGGGGACCCAGGCAGGGCAGGCGGCAGGCCAGCCCCCCATGGTGTTTCCTCCCGGCATGAGCTTCACTGAAAAGCTGCTTGCCGTGTCGGAAACCTTCGGCCCCGTCACCAAGAAAGAAGTGGAGAAGAGGATCCCCAAGTTTGAGTCAGAGGTGAAGAAGCTGACATTAAACAAAAGGAAGAACTACGACGACCTAATGGTGGACGATCTGGGCGATCGCGTCCCGGAGCAACATCGCTGGAAGCTCAAGTTGCTCCGCAGGATCATTGTGGGCGTTCTGCCCAGGATAACCAGGGAGGAAAAGGAGAGGGTCTCGTGGCTGTGTCGCCAGCTGGTCCCGCAAGAGGGCGTGGAACTTACCGAGGAGGTGTTCAGAGCGCTGACCTTCCCGAAAAGGGTGACGAACCCGCTCCTGAAGCCGCTGGTGATGACCGGGGTGGGGCCGGGCATGGAGGCGGGGAGGGCCGCGGGGAGGGCCGCGGGGAGGAGGGCCTGGGAGGACCGGGACCTGGTCAGGACCTACCTGCAGCAGCAGGGCGCGGCCGCCACGGAGGAGGCGGTGCAGGCCGTCCTGCAGAACGAGCAGCTGCTACACGACGCCAGGAGCAGCATGGCGCTCCGGCACCTGGTCTGGGAAGGGGCGTCACGGGGCACATGCCAAGGCGCAGAGCAGGGCACATACCAGGGCGCAGAGCAGGGCACACACCAGGACGCAGAGCAGGGCACATACCAGGGCACACTGCAGGGCACAGAGAAGGGTGTAAAGCAGGGCGTAAAACAATTCACACTGCAGAAAACACAGCAGGGCACAAGTGCAGCAGCAAGCTCAGCTGTAAGTCAGGCTTTGCCCTCTGGAGAAAATCCAGCTTCGCGCTCAAACCAGGAACGACAGTCCCAGGCCCCAGCTGGCCCATCCTCAGAAAGACCTAAATTTGCTGGACCTTTCTGGAAGCCGAAAGAAGAAAGGGGCGGCACTCTGATCTTGACTCCGTATCCGCAGAAGATTGTCGCCTTTGTGGAGAAGCACTATGGAGAAAAGAGGAAGAATCAGGTTGTCGACAGGATCAACACGTTTGAGGAGGAACAGAAGGGAAACCCGGACTTCGTCTGGAGACACCATCAGAACAACGACACGGTGATCGAGCAGCTGGCCTCGCGGCTGACCCTGCCTCCCGGGTCGGTGTGGAAACTCCGGCTGTTACGCAGGGTCGCGGTGGAATGCCTGCCCAAGAAGACCGTGGTCGCGCGGGAGAGGATCCTGGACATGTGCCAGCACGTCCTGTTCGACGAAGGTGTCGAGGTCACCGAGGACGTTTTCAAAGTCATCATCGCCATAGTATCGAGAAGGTTTCGGGAATCGTCGGCAAGGGCGACAGGAAACCCGACACCGTTTCCGGTTAACCTTCGGGAATCGTCGGCAATGGCGACTAGACACCCGACACCGTTTCCGGAGAACCTTCGGGAGTCGTCGGCAATGACAACTGGAAATCCGACACCGTTTGCGGAGAACCTTCGGGAACCATCGGTTATGACGTCGAGACACCCGACACCGTTTTCGGAGAACCTTCGGGAATCATCGGCAATGACGTCTAGACACCCGACACCGTTTGCGGAGAACCTTCGGGAATCTTCGTCAATGGCGACTGGAAACCCGACACCCTTTTCGGAGAGAGCAATGCCCAGGACTGTACCAAGTACCTCCACAGGGGGGCAGACTGTACCAAGTATCTCCACAGGGGGGCATACTTATGTACCGAATGCCCAGAAAGTAGCGCAGACTTCGGCTGAGAACGCTGATAAACAGCAGATGGTGGTGGCCTTCCTGCTGAGCAGAGGTGTGCATGTGACTAGCGAGGCTGTGGAGGGGGTTCTTGAGAACCAACAGGCTCTCGAAAATATCGAGAGGATCTTCTGGACCCCCCTCCAGGACCGTCGCCTGGTGGAGCGGTACCTGCAGCAGGTCGGCATCCCCGTCACTCCGGAGGCCGTCAGCAAGATCATGGACAACCCCGAACTGCTGGGGAGCATCAAGAACACCCTCGGGGGCCAGGGGGGCAACCCTGGGGGCCACGGAGCCAACTGAATGGTTCAACAACACCCGCGTGACTCATGGGGCAACCTGAGGGGCTCAGCCTCACCCGGAGGACCTGAGGTGCCAACTGATCCAGGCTGTAACCAGGAACAAACCTGGTATTTGTTGACTGATTTAAGTACTATGAGGATGTGATAAGTTGTACCCACTGAGAAGTTATGGTCCAAAGAAAGTAGCAATTTTTTTATGTAATTCAATTCGAAGATTATAGTTCGAGGGTTTGAATTATAATTTTTTAAAGTTCAACATCAGATCTTTAATTTGAGGAGGTTTTGAATTATTTTCAGACATTAGATCAATGTCACATAGGTTCTTTTGAAGACACACTGGGACATTTAGTTCCATGCTTTATTTCTGCTTTTTTCGTTAACCTTCTGAAAAACTTCACAATCTAGAAGTAGATTTAGAGAGAGATGCATGTGTATCTGAAGATAGCTAAATACTAGGGTCACATTTTCTAACCAAGGCACGACCAGGCTGTTTGCAGGAATGAGAAATAAGACTTGTATCGAGAAAAGTACACAGACAATGCTCATCACATTTTTTTGACGTTGTGTGAGTTTTATTGTCTTTTATATAAACTAGCAAGTGTAGCCCTAGCGCAAAACCCACGAAGATATGACTACTAAATTTCTTTCTAAAGGTTTGAGTTCTTCATCGTCTTAGTTTGCTTTAAAGTTCGAATTGTGCGCTTGATATCTATTATACGTGACTAGAGATGTAATTATAAGTACATTTATCATGGAACCAGTTTTCATGACAGTTTCAGTATCACTAATGTCAAAGACATGCTGATTTTTGTATACATCTTGCTAGTCTCAGGATTTGTGAAAAGTCATTAAAGCCAAATGGACTGTAAATTGCGTGATTGCCTTGTTAATTTGTAGACGTTATTATTACTTTTCTGTAGTTTAAGCCCGTTTATGTCCTACATTTGTAACCGAGACTCGCACCAGCCACTGCTGACTCTTATGCTAGGGTCACATTTCCGATCCGGGGCCCGGCCGGGCAGCTTGTGGGAACGAAAACTATGATGTAAAAGACAACAAGACACACAGAACTTTTTAAAGATTTCGGCCTACCATACGCTTAATGTATATTCTTGATATGCATTTCTTATACTTTGTTTTCTCAAACAGCCCGGTCGGGCGCCGGCTTGGAAATGTGACCCTAGCCTTAGCTGGACTAAATCAACAACACAAGACTATCAACAATACAGCACAAATAAGGTCAAATAAGATCATGACAACCAGGTTTTATTAATTTTCGAACATTTCAACAAAATTTAACACTTGGGCTGACAAAACTTACACTTACAGGAGGTAGGTTAAAATCACATGTTTGCAGCAGATTAAAAAAACATTTAAGATACATGTCTGATGTAGATACTAAGTAACACATTTTATGCAAATGTAGATTGAACACAAAGGTTAACAAAAAAACACACGAGAAATACCAGCGTAGGGTTTTCACTGAAGACAACAAAGGAACACCACCTAACTTTCATTAGAATGTCTTTATAAAGTTTAGAATCCAAATGAGGTAGATTGTCTTCCCTGCTAGTGTCCTGCACGTAAGTTTGTCCTAATTTTAAGTTGTCACTACTATCTAGAGTGCGGTCTTGATAAAGTTTAAAAACCAATTGAGGTAGATTGTCACTACAATCTAGAGTGCGGTCTTGATAAAGTTTAAAAACCAGTTGAGGTAGATTGTCACTACTATCTAGACTTTCTAGAGTGCGGTCTTGATAAAGTTTAAAAACCAGTTGAGGTAGATTGTCACTACTATCTAGAGTGCGGTCTTGATAAAGTTTAAAAACCAGTTGAGGTAGATTGTCACTACTATCTAGAGTGCGGTCTTGATAAAGTTTAAAAACCAATTGAGGTAGATTGTCACTACTATCTAGAGTGCGGTCTTGATAAAGTTTAAAAACCAGTTGAGGTAGATTGTCACTACTATCTAGAGTGCGGTCTTGATAAAGTTTAAAAACCAATTGAGGTAGATTGTCACTACTATCTAGAGTGCGGTCTTGATAAAGTTTAAAAACCAGTTGAGGTAGATTGTCACTACTATCTAGAGTGCGGTCTTGATAAAGTTTAAAAACCAGTTGAGGTAGATTGTCACTACTATCTAGAGTGCGGTCTTGATAAAGTTTAAAAACCAGTTGAGGTAGATTGTCACTACTATCTAGAGTGCGGTCTTGATAAAGTTTAAAAACCAGTTGAGGTAGATTGTCACTACTATCTAGAGTGCGGTCTTGATAAAGTTTAAAAACCAGTTGAGGTAGATTGTCACTACTATCTAGAGTGCGGTCTTGATAAAGTTTAAAAACCAGTTGAGGTAGATTGTCACTACTATCTAGAGTGCGGTCTTGATAAAGTTTAAAAACCAGTTGAGGTAGATTGTCACTACTATCTAGAGTGCGGTCTTGATAAAGTTTAAAAACCAGTTGAGGTAGATTGTCACTACTATCTAGAGTGCGGTCTTGATAAAGTTTAAAAACCAGTTGAGGTAGATTGTCACTACTATCTAGAGTGCGGTCTTGATAAAGTTTCAAAACCAGTTGAGGTAGATTGTCACTTCTATCTAGAGTAGAGGCTGTTGTTAGTTGCACTCCAGTCATGCTTTTCATAGCATTTCGTATTTCTACACAGCACAGTTTACACATGGATGCCTCGCACAAACGACTCTCTTACCCTGTTTTCAAGAGTTTGGATCGCACTACATTTTGTTCCCGCGTCATAAAAATACTGTGTTCTACGACCTTGACTTTGTGTTCTGCGACCTTGATTCTAGTGATACAGGAACTTATACTGTGTTCTGCGACCTTGACTTTGTGTTCTGCGACCTTGACTCTAGTGATACAGGAACTTATACTGTGTTCTGCGACCTTGACTCTAGTGATACAGGAACTTATACTGTGTTCTGCGACCTTCACTTTGTGTTCTGCGACCTTGACTCTAGTGATAGACAAACTTCCGCCTCTTCTCGTGGTACTCCGCGTCGTTGAAGCAGTGGCGCATGCGCTCCAGCTCCTCGTGACGGTGCTCGTCCAGGATGGACCAGAGTGATGACGTCATGGCCTGCTTCCTCCGCAGAATCTCGCGAGAGTTGGCCCGCACGCGCAGACACTTCAGGTGGATCAGCGCGTTCAGCTCCTTCGCGTTGTCCCCGATCACATCGTCCAGCATGCCTGGGGCGGAGATGCATGACTTTAACACATGTACACCCGACCCACCTAAACCCAGACACACCCATGATATCCCCCAGACCCACCATCCATGCCATTTCTGTACCGCTGGCCCACCTAGCTTATGACATACTCATGATCATGCAGTAGACACACCCATTTCCCTAAACCACCCATGTCACTAACCCACCCATGTTCCCGTGGCCCCAACCCACGCATGTCCCTAGCCCACGGTCCCAAGCCCACAGATGTCCCAAACCCACCCATGTCCCTGTCCCACCCTTGTGTCCCTAACTTCCCCATGTCCCAAACCTACCCATGTCCCAAACGCACCCATGTCCCTAACCCACACGTTTCCCTAACGCACCCATGTCCCTAACCCACCCATGTCCTTAACCCACCCATGTCCCTAACCCACCCATGTCCCGAGCCTCCGTGGCCAGCACCGGCTGCAGCCGCGTGGTCAGTTCCTCCGCCATGGAGGTTCCCACCCTCTGCGGCAGGGAGTAGGTCCAGTACTCGGACCCGAAAAGCGCCATCTTGCGGTAGTGCGGGTTCAGCACCACGCCTGCGTGGCTCACGACCTGCGGAAAACATGGATGCCATCAGTCAGCTGACTGCAAGCTTTACTGTGTTTCCACTTTTTGTACTGTAGTTTTGCGAGGTCACGGCTTTCAGTGTATCGTGATCGAAGACAGAATAGACGATGTTGTTAGAGGGAAAAGATGAAAAGGAGAAGGAAGAAATTAAAAGGAGTGACGTGTAAATAATCCAAGACAAGTTTCTCTCACTAACAAACTAGTAGGCAATCTTCTGGTCGTGACAGGGAAGAGTGTGGTACATGGTGTTGAGGAATGAGAGAGATGGGGAAAGGAGGAGATATGAGAGAGGGGATGGAGGGAACTTTAGAGGAAAGGTTCTGTCGTGTTGGTTCCTGGGCTGCAGAGATGAAAGAGAGCAGAGGCAGAGATGAGAGAGAGGAGGCGGAGATGAGAGAGAGGAGGCGGAGATGAGGATGAGAGAGAGGAGGAGGATATGGTCTGTCCTATCCGTACCTCGTCTGCGGCGAGCGCCATCATGGCCCCTCCTGCTCCGGCGTTCCCCTGCAGCGCCGCGACCGTCACCTTACTGCGCATGCGGAATATCGCCTTCACCACGTCATCGATGGCGGTGATGTTAGCCCAGGATTCGGCGACGGCGCATTCGGCGTTCTCGATGACGTTCAGGTGGATGCCGTTGCTGAAGAAGTTATGCCT
This sequence comes from Branchiostoma lanceolatum, assembly GCF_035083965.1. Lineage (NCBI taxonomy): Eukaryota > Metazoa > Chordata > Leptocardii > Amphioxiformes > Branchiostomatidae > Branchiostoma > Branchiostoma lanceolatum. Next base: position 15,861,872 of record NC_089740.1, read on the forward strand.
AAATATGGTAAAAATCAGCATGTTATGCCTAAATATGGTAAACATAATTCTAGGCCTAAATATGGTAAAAATCGACGTGTTATGCCTGAATATGGTAAACATCAACATACTATGCCTAAATATGGTAAACATCAGCATGTCACGCCTAAAAATAGTAAACACCATCATGTTACTAGCTTGTCTGGTCAGGTTGATAAGTTAGTGAGGTTAATGAGTTAGTAAAGTTAATAAGCTTGCGAATTCGACAGATTTAGCGCTCAACGGCCCAAGAGCGCGACCATTGCCTACAGAACCCGCTCCAGCCTCCGGCACTGCTCCGTAAGTTGATGAGTTAGTGACGTTGATGAGTTAGTGAAGTTGATGAGTTAACGAGTTAAAGCTCACCCGCCCATCAAGACGACCACAGAGCAGTCCGGGTCCTGCTCCACCGCCCACAGAACCCGCTCCAGCCGCCGGCACTGCTCCGTAAGTTAATGAGTTAGTTACGTTGATAAGTTAATGAGTTAGTAAGGTTAATGATGTTGATAAGTCAGTGAAGTGGATGAGTTAACGAGGTAAAGCTCACCCGCCCATCAAGGCGACCACAGAGCAGTCCGGGTCCTGCTCCACCGCCCACAGAACCCGCTCCAGCCGCCGGCACTGGTCCGTAAGTTAATGAGTTAGTAAGGTTAATGATGTTGATAAGTTAGTGAAGCTGATGAGTTAAAGCTCACCCGCCCATCAAGGCGACCACAGAGCAGTCCGGGTCCTGCTCCACCGCCCACAGAGCCCGCTCCAGCCTCCGGCACTGCTCCGTAAGTTAATAAGTTAGTTACGTTGATAAGTTAATGAGTTGATGAGTTAGTGAAGCTGATGATTAAAGCTCACCCTCCCATCAAGGCGACCACAGAGCAGTCCGGGTCCTGCTCCACCGCCCACAGAACCCGCTCCAGCCGCCGGCACTGATCCGTGCTCATCGCGCCGTTGTAGAAGTCGAAGTGCACGTAACAGACGCCGTCTTGGCGCGTCGTCCAAACGTCTTGGAACGTCTTGGGCCTGGCGCCGTAAGGAAGGGGCCCGCAGGGGGTGATGGGAAGGAGTGTGACGTCAGCTGAAGGCAGGACGGACGTGGCGGGAAGCTTCAGACTGGTCTTCTTTGGCGATGCCTGCGGGGGGGGGGGGGGCGAGGGGGTTTATAGTGGAAGCATCCTCATTAGATAGCTTTAAACAATGCATGCAGTTAGATATGCGAAGGTTTATAGACGTGACAGGTCGTTCGGTGTAATATAACCAGCTGCTGCCGCGCCGCGTGCCTGCGAAGCTAGTGTGTTACGCCGAATGGCGGTTATACCGACTATACAGATACAGATACAGCGTTACTGAAAGCACGTTAAGAACCACGTGCACACTCACCAATAAGGATTGATGATTATGAGGATCTGCATGGGGGGATGCTGGAAACGTATAACGATAACTTCAGGAAGGCGGCAACGCGACGCTTAATGGTATGTAAATTGACTTGTTCTTGCACCTGCGAACACCGAAACACCTGGGCGTGCCGTTGTGACCGAAGCGCAAGCTGGCGTTCTACTGTGCGATACACAGAATCTGTCGAGTTCGAGATAACAAATAACGTGCTTCTTAGAGTGAAAGCGACGCTTCACGAATAATTTACGGACAACGCTTAACGTGGAATTAGAGCGGGCCGGCCGGCTACAACTGACGGCGAATTAAGATAGCTCGCTACGCCTCGCGGAAAACTGCATGCAGATTCCAGACTTGTGACGTCACCTTTAGATGGGAAATCCAGACAGCGTCTTCTTCTCCACAGGCCACCAGGACAGCGCCGTTCCTCTTGGCGATGACGTCACCAGGGATGACGTCATGCGCCTGCTCCTTCTTCACGCGCCGCACCACTTCAGCGTCGCCTTCCACGCATGCGCCGAACAGCACGACCTCGTGCTGCTGCAGGTGACCTTTGACATTTGACAGACAACAGTCTTGGTTATCAACAACAAAGGGAAAGTGATCTCTAACCAGTTTATCTCGTTGAAGGTAGTGAAAGTTAAGACCTTAACATTTTGTGCATGTTACAACAACAATCCAGCCTGTTGGCTGCCATGCCGGCCACCGTTATGCATTTTGTATTTGTGAAATAAACCATCCATATACATAGGCTGAAAATAGTCAAATCTAGCCGACCTTTCTCGGGCAGACGGAGCCCGCCCAGCGCACCCGGCTGGGAGTCGCAGGCCCGCACGGCCCGCGCCACGTCCTCCGCCGCCCGCGCCCAGTCCACCTGCCGGTCTGCCGCCGTCAGCTTCCGCTTCAGCTCGCCGCGCACCTGCAACCGCAAACGACTCGTCATCATGACGTCATGCGTACGAGAACGCATCATCTCTCGTCCATATACTGTACTAGTTTAAAGTGTAAAAAAACGATAATTTTTGTGCCCAAAATTTACATTTTGCTAATAGTTTCTACCCAAACTAGAGCAAGGACAGCATTGCACTACTAGATAACGAAAAAGCGCCATGATTCGTTCTCAGTCTGAGGTTCGACCGCCTCTCACATTTCCCGCCGGCTGCTAGGATTTAGTGCAAACGTCTAATTTGTGCACAGACTAAAGCAGGGTCAAGGCGTCTTCTGTCTCTAAAGGAATCAAGTCCACTCGAAGACCACAACATGGTGTCAAAAGTAGGATCGATCGACCCTGTGGCAATGCTGCCCCAGCTGATAAAAGTCCAAGAACCGTACCTCGGGGTCCGTGAATAGTTGCATCAGGCTGGTATGGCACAGAATTAAAAGATTCTTTGTACACAAACAAGCGTCCGTGCAATTCTGACTGGTTCACAATGCACTGCAGCTATAGGTGTCGCTGCTAACAGATGCGATCCCGCTGGTTAAGTACTAGTACTTGTACATATACAGAGATAGCTATTCCGTACCTCGGGATGCGAGTAGTTCAGCGCGGTGGGGGGCACGCCTCGTTCCCAGGCTTCTACGGCCCCCAGCACGGCCTGCAGCGCAGCCTGGGCCACCTCCTTCCCGTACAGGCTGGACTTGGTCGCATGGCGGTTCACAGGAAATCTGCAGGTCGCCCAGATGTCGCCCGCGTCCATCTCATCGTCAGCCTGCAGTACCGTCACTCCCCACTCGGTGGCGCCCTCCTGCAATGTAAACATTGCAACAAAACACCATTGATGAAAATAGCTAGCCTCTACAAGGCCCCCGTCCTATCGCTGGGAAAATAGTAGAAATCGGCCGAGGTACTCCGCTATACAGGGAAGCTCCATTATCGATGGACGGAGAGTTCATTAGTTTTACACTGTTTGGTATTTTAAATACTCAGTTGTGTATTCACGGTAAACAAACTGTGATCTGCCTGAACAAACGTTACCTGCAGCGCCCAGTCGATGGAGGAGGGTCCCCGGTCCCCCGGGATGCCCGGATGTACGATGAGGACGGGTGGGGCGGGGTTATTGTCCAGGCCGACCGGGACTCGGGCGGGGTTGTTGTAGAGCCCGGGCGGGACCCGGCGGGTTAGGAACGGGCACAGCACCAGGTCCGGCCGGTCCGCCTCCACCGCCCGCGTCATCTCCTCGCCACGTGCGTCCTCGTGCACAGTCACGTGATGGCCGCGTGACGTCAGCTCCAGGTACAGCCGCTGCGACAGCCCGTTGAAGCCGTTGCACAGGAAGGTGACCTTCAGCGGTTTTCCCGCCCTTTTCCTCGGACCGGGGGCGGCGGCAAAGTCCGCCCACGGGAGGGGGGAGAACTCCGAGGGCTCATGGGAAGGCAAGTTATACAGGGATGCCTGTCGCAGTGGCGGCTGGGAAGACGATCCATGCTGCGATGACGTTGTAGTTGCGCGAGTGGTGGCCTTCTGCAGGGACATCACGGCCCGCCAGGTGGCGCGGGTGGTGACGTTTCTTAACATTTTTGCTGAGAGAAAACGACAAAGTTGGGATGGAATCAAGGACAGGCGACCTCGGAGCATGCAGTCGCTATTTTCCGATATTTTCTTTTTTTTTTTCAATTTACGCAATACATTTTCTCATTTTGTGTCTGCTTTGTAAGATTTACAATATGTTGAAAATTTGGGTGGAAAAGTTTAGTCCCATCTAGAAGTCACAGTTTGCGACAGCTGACTCCTCTGGCATGTCATTATCTATTTGGCCAATTTCTTTTTCGGACAGTCTGTTTAGAGACTATTACAGAATTATTAGCATGTGAAAGAAGAAGACGTTTGCATTTTCATGGAAGAGGTGTTATTGTTTTTGACGGGTATTGTTTAACCGGCCAACGGTGAAAGAATTATCGACATCTGTTCGCACCCAGGGGGTAACTTACGCAAGGTTTTCCCAGAGGGGGTATAAAGTTTTACTTGACTGTACCTTGAATGAATGAAGACCTTTATTGTACATTTTTGCCCCACTGGGCTAAGATAATCTCGGAGCAGATCTACACGGTGCACCGAAAATCGTATATGCTAGCTAGAGAAGCTCCAGTCAGCCGGGTAAGCTCCAGCCCGATTGGATTGAAGACTTCGGCAAAAAAAGGGAATAATTTCCCAGTAGATTAAGTCCACGGTAAGGTTAATATTTCGCCTGCGAGTGAGACCCTCCGGTGGCCAAACTTTCCTGGCACATAAATATTCTTTCTCTGGCCGGCGTGGTTGGATAGTCCGGTAGAGACTAGCCGCTCGCACAGAGGCGGGATAGCCTCCACCAGGCCTTCCTACGGGGGTACGGATCGTAGAATTCGGCAAAGAGGGGAATAAATTAATGATTGATTGAAGACCTTTATTGTATGTTCGTGCCCCGAGGGGCTGGATACAGGTCGTTTAACACAAACCTAACTAACATCTAAGTGACATATACAGTGAAATATGTACAGTACATTGTGTAAACATACATGGTAGAAGAAAGGGATAAGCTAAGCTAATCTAGTTAATAATTGATAACTAGCTGACTATTAGCCTCGAGAATCAGTCACGGGGAAAAGGACTCGTAAACGTGGGACTTTTATTTTCCACAGCTGCTTTCAAAGAAGAAGTCAAACCCCGCATTAGTATCGCGTATCGTAGATTATAGAAACTTATTTAGACTAGTAACGTAGTTGAATCTCCGTCATTTGTATCACATGTTTGCTTTATGTTTCACGTTATGTTCGTACATCGCCAATAATTGTTGTAAACTTGCCTGCGGGCATGAATTTGCAACTAACTTATTTTGATGTAAATTTTTCAGCAAAGCGGGCAACATCCGATAACATTTAGCCGCCCGTCACGAGCGAAATTGAAATGACGACGTCGATTTCTCTACACCCTACTTATAGTGATCTTTAATAATACGCCAGGTATAACCACAAAGTGGAGTTTCTTCTTCTTCTTTTTTACTGCTTAGCCTCATATCTGAGATTATCAGCAGTTGCGCATGGGTTAGATACAACATAAGTGTCCGGACCAAGTAAAACGAAGGGAAAATAAAGGAGAGGCGCTAAGGAACATAAACAACTGAATTTGTGAGTGCAAATGACAGGACAAGTGAATTTAGTGAGTTAGTAATACATGTATTTACATATATACAAGGACGTGTTGGGGTGGCTCAATGCAGCAGGGTCTTCCCCAGTTCGGTTTTGAACTGAGAGAGGGACCCTGCCTCCGCCACACCAGGCTCAAGTTCGTTCCACTCGAGTTTGAAACGCTGAAATATATCAATGGTGTCTGCACTTACCTGTTCTACACCTCTGGCTTGCTGCAAACGGTTCCTTTGTCCTGGTCGGAGCCTCAAGTGACACGTAATGATCACGTAACTAAAGACAATGAAAGATCCCAAAGTGGACCCATCCCGACTGTCCATCACAATTAGCCCAACAAAGGGTCGACCAATGGGAGTGGCCTCCTGTTCCAGTATTTGCGTTTCTACGTTAGGACGGAGGTGGGCGGGGCTACGGTAGCCTCAGTGGCAAACAACATACAAACATTTGGACCTCCGGAAGAAACCAAAACTTTCATTTTACACCGGGAGGCCTTAGAAAGACTGTTCCGTTTTAGTTTGTCTATTTTACACTTTTAGTACATAACGTAACCTGTTTTGCATTGAATGCTGCACAAAGACAGAGAGAGAGAAGAGACAGACTGAGAGATAGAGAGAGGGAGAGAAGAACATTAAGATACATATGAAGACGTACACAAAACAAAAAAATAAAAAGATACATAGAAAGAATAACAAAAGTAGCACAAAACTGAAGCGCATTTGAAAAAAAGGCGGCAACGCTTAATGGTATGCCTCCACCAGGTCTTCCTACGGGGGTGCGGATCGTAGAATTCGGCAAAGAGGGGAATAAATTAATGATTGATTGAAGACCTTTATTGTATGTTCGTGCCCCGAGGGGCTAGATACAGGTCGTTTAACACAAACCTAACTAACATCTAAGTGACATATACAGTGAAATATGTACAGTACATTGTGTAAACATACATGGTAGAAGAAAGGGATAAGCTAAGCTAATCTAGTTAATAATTAATAACTAGCTGACTATTAGCCTCGAGAATCAGTCACGGGGAAAAGGAATCGTAAACGTGGGACTTTTATTTTCCACAGCTGCTTTCAAAGAAGAAGTCAAACCCCGCATTAGTATCGCGTATCGTAGATTATAGAAACTTATTTAGACTAGTAACGTAGTTGAATATCCGTCATTTGTATCACATGTTTGCTTTCTGTTTCACGTTATGTTCGTACATCGCCAATAATTGTTGTAAACTTGCCTGCGGGCATGAATTTGCAACTAACCTATTTTTATGTAAATTTTTTAGCAAAGCGGGCAACATCCGATAACATTTAGCCGCCCGTCACGAGCGAAATTGAAATGACGACGTCTGTTACTCTACACGTGGACCCTACTTATAGTGGTTTTAATACGCCAGGTATAACCACAGAGTGGAGTTTGAAACGCTGAAATATATCAATGGTGTCTGCTCTTACCTGTTCTACACCTCTGGCTTGCTGCAAACGGTTCCTTTGTCCTGGTCTCTGTGGACTAGTCGGAGCCTCAAGTGACACGTAATGATCACGTAACTAAAGATCCCAGAGTGGACCCATCCCGACTGTCCATCACCTGACAACGGGTCGACCAATGGGAGAGTGGGCTCCTGTTCTAGCCTGTATTTACACAAGCTCTCAGCCGGAGGATACTGACCCCCAGTAACCTGTGGGTCAGTAACCTCCGGCTGAGAGCTTGTGTAATACAGGCTAGCTCCTGTTCCAGTATTTGCGTTTCTACGTTTGGACGGAGGAGGGCGGGGCTACGGTAGCCTCAGTGGCAAACAACATACAAACATTTGGACCTCCGGAAGAAACCAAAACTTTCATTTTCCACCGGGAGGCCTTATAAACACTATTTAGTTTTAGTTTGTCTATTTGACACTTTTAGTACATAACGTTTCCACTGAATGGACAAAGACAGAGAGAGAGAAGAGAGAGACTGAGAGATAGAGAGAGAGAGAGAGAGAAGAACATTGAAATACCTATGAAGACGTACACAAAACACAAAACTAAAAAAAATACATAGAAAAAAATAATAAATGTAGCACAAAACTGAAGCGCATTTGAAAAAAAATGCACGAGACTAAGCTATATATAAAATCGTTAACAAAGCCAAAGGTTGGGTTCATTTTACGTAAGTTGCATTGTAAAAAAGGGTAAAGCAGTCATCCTCAATTGAGGTGAAGCACGATGCTTTTTCAAATAGCTAGTGATAGTGCAATTCGACTTCGCTACGGCTCGCGTTTTGGGCCAAGCACACCGGGTCACCCCTACTCTTCTCGATAAGTGTGTTGGGTTCTTTTACGTGTTGAGGTTTGACGCTTGAGGCTTACACCCAAATCTCCCTCATACACGGGGCCGTCGGCTTTACGTCACCATCCGAAATGACGAATGCAATCCCGTACAACATGTCCGAGCTGAGCCGACCAGTCTTATCGGTTCCAACTCGGGCCCCAGGATCCACGGAATTTGATCCAGATGGCGAAGCAGCGGGGCTGTGTTACCGCTTGCGCCACGGGGACATGTACTTTGATTATACAATAAGTACTTACATGTTACATGTATGTAAGCTAGTGCAGGTAATAAAGTATCCAAGTATCCAATAACTTGTTCGCCCCTCCAAGTTATCTGAAATGGAACATTCCGAATTGTGATAATTACGTCATCTGCGGACCACGCCCTTCGCTGACCTGACGTCACAGGTCAGAGTTCACCAGAAGCCGGGGTTCTGTAGTTGTCAGAAGATACTAGAACTGGGATAAAATTGTAGAAATGCGGTAGTTTTGGGTGGATTTCGTGGAAAATGGAGCCTGTATCGCCGATCCTGGCAGTGTCGAGCCCGACATGGGGTCAGGTGAGTGGAGAAAAATGTTATTCCCGCCCGATTTGTGCCGGGAAAGTGCCGAGAGTTCAGTTCGGGGTTTTCATGCGGAAGTAAGTCGGTCGACGTCCGATCTCGTGATGGAAGTGTCTGTAGATATTGTGTTTGTCTTGACTGCAGTGAAAATTTACCCTTCAGCTGAATCTCGGTTTTCTGGTCATGTCCGGTACGTTTATAATTTTGTTCAAAGTGTGTAATGAGGATGTAAAATCAATAGAATTCAGAACTATATGATCATCTTATTTCACAAATCAAAGGAGCGAGTAGAAACATCGAACCCACGCCGAAACCGGCAGCCCAGATCACAGGCACGCACGCCTTAACCACTAGGCTAAAAGGTCGCGACCAGTCAGACTGGTCAGTTGGAGGCGCTTGAACCCCCACTGTTACACTTCTGCTATGTTACAAAATAATATAAATGTGAAGGTTGTCTCAACAACTATTTATAATATTTAGTCACCAAAACCTGGTTCAGACTGACACTGAACAGCAATGACTTTGACTTCGTTACTGTTTGTCTGCTTTGGTTTGTGTGTTGTTCCATACCAATGGTCATGTCTTTCTCTGTCTTCTTTATTCAAAACGCCTCGCTGAATTGGCTGTTAAACTGCTTGGGGGCAAAATTATTGGATTTGGAGGGACTTTTCCAATTTCAATACAGTAACAACAGAATTATGATGGTTGGAGTAAAAGGTGACTGTGTGCTGAGTTTGTATGTTGATGGCAGTTATGGGCGAATCACTCTGTAAGAACTTCATCGAAAACATTATATATACAGTTTTTTTATGGACAAATTCAGCCACAATGAAAATTCTACTCTACTCTACTCTGTACTTTTCTACATGTACAAGAAAGTCCCATATTTTACCAGTTGTCTGAATTTCTTCTGTGCATCTGATTTTATGGGTCTCCTGTGCAGGGAAGTAAGTGTACACGCCGAAACATTTGCCACGTCTTGAAATGTTTATCATGGATTAATTTTGGTAGCATGCGTTATGAGTCCAGTGGTTAGCAATCTTGCCTCTGGAACTAGAAGCCCCGGGTTTGTGTTGCTCACCCGACATGCACGCTACCGGAAAAGATCGCAGTCCTTAGGACGGGACGTTAAGCCGTGGTCCACTGTTCATTGTGCTATTCGAAAAAGAGCTAGGGGAATTTCCCCGGTACAATGAACCTGTAAATACTGTACATAGCGTCTGTCTTCTTCTCTGTCACGACCAGTGGAAGATTAGCTCTTCAGTGAGCTAAAACTGGATCGAGATTACTTTCCTTTCCTTTCCTTTTAGCTTTGACAACATGAAACCAGACATCACACATATGCATTTGAAACATACGTGTATTACTATTGTACTGCAGAATTGTTTCAACTGTGAGCTTAAAACACCAGGGTGGGGGGCTAGCAAAGAAATTAGTTCGCGGCAAAGAATCAGAGGGAGTTTTCTTTTATTGAACCAAAAAATTATTTCCCCTTCTAATTGCGAAATTAAGTCTGTGCAAAAATAAATGAATTAACAGTAGTGGAGGTTTTCCAAAGTCTATTGGTATATGATAATTGATATAACATCTAATAACATAATCCCGCCAGGGTACATGGTACAGGGTACATGCCGCCACCCAGAAAAGATTCGTCCAAACAGATCTTCAACCCAACATCCCCCAGTATAACGCACTCCTGCATATCTAAACTGTGCATACCTGGGGGTGCTGCACTAGGGATCTCTCAAACACTGTTCTTCACAGTGGCGGCTTTATGTTAATTGAGGTTAGATAACAGATGATAACTAATAGTATTAGTATAACGAGGCATATACCAGGGCTAGTGGTGCGGATCGGTCCGGCCGGACCGGTTCCGGACTTGTAAAACGTTTAGGTTCAAGTCCAAAAAAACCTAAACGTCTGGAAACAAGTCCGGACTTGAAAAAAAATTCTCTTACTCATACACTCCTTTTTGTTTCAAACCATCTTAAACCTTCCTTAAATCGTGAAATTTGCACTAGAAAAATATTAAAACATTGCTGTTTTTGTGTTTATAACTGAACTTTTGTGTTAATTACTGACTGTATATAATTCCGTATATATAGTTTTCAAATTACGTGTAAAATATCTGCCAATATGCAATTTTACATGTAACACGAAAAAATATTCCAAAATGATTGTTCAGGTCCGGACTTTCAAGTCCGGACCTGAACCTAAACCTCTGGACTCGAGTCCGAACCTAAACCTAAACTCGGGTTTAGATCCACACCACTAACCAGGGCTGGTGAACTAGTCAGGTGGTGGTTTAGCTTGACTACAAATTTCAACAAATGTTCTTAAAATTTCCAAGTGCCGCACACAAGACAAGAGTGTGTGGAGAATAATAAAAGCTTCCCCAGTCTGATGTTAAACAGACTAGACGTTTTGCGAATGTTGCTGTCCACGACAGTCAGACTCAACCAGAAGTGGAACACTTCATCAGACGACCTCTGTGTTTGACCTTGTGTTCCACAGCCATCCTTTGCTAATGTCGTTAGACCGCTAACATCGTTAAGCCGTTAACATCGTTAGACCCATAACAAGATTTCCCTCCGCATGGCAGCTTCTATTCCCACTGCAGGAATTATGGAAACTGAGATTTGATTTTCTCGGCTGTTCAGCGTAAATACAATGTTATCATTGTTGACTTAGTTTCTCCCAACTACACGTACTAGTAACAATGTTAGTGAAAGAATTCAAGCCCTTCAATAGCTAAAGTAAAAATAGATTTAGAATAGTTGTTATGCCACTTTTACCAAAAAGATATACTCTACCAGCACATACGGTACTCTTAAGTCTAAGTCAGTAATTACAGACTGTATACAAAGGTTTGTGCCCCCCCCCCCCAATCCACCGTGCACACAACGTGGCTGCTGGGTGTCTAATTACAGCCTGGAAACTCGTCTGTCAAGTCTTAAATAACCTTCAGCTGGCTCCATTCAGGTGACAATTCAGAATCAGAAGGTCGTAGATAGATTTGTTTGTTTACACATGTTTTTTTACATGTTTACACAAGTGCTGTTTGCCCTACAGGACAGCGTGACCTTGATCCAAGCTGTCCAGCGAGGTGATGTCACAAAGGTCAACGACTTGATAAAGACTGGCTGTGACGTCAACAAGAATGAAGAGGTGAGAACAAAACATCTTAAACTTGTCAAGACATCACTTATAATATTGGTCTTTCTTTGCAGACGTTCCTTCACACTGCAGCACAATAGGGGAAGAGTAAGGTGCTGTCCAGCTCCTGTCTGTCTAGTTCCCAGCTTCTAACCATGTATTTTACCTGCCCCACAGACCTTCCTCGGCGCCTCAGCAGTTCATGTAGCAGCCCTGATGGGGAACACCGAGGTGCTGTCCAGCTCCAGTCTGTCTAGTTCCCAGCTTATAACCATGTATTTTACCTGCCCCACAGACCTTCCTTGGCGCCTCAGCAGTTCATGTAGCAGCCCTGATGGGGAACACAGAGGTCCTTGACCTGCTGATCAGTTTGGGGGCAAAGGTCAATGCAATCGACGGGGTATGCATGCTTGCCATTTTTTTTTCAAGTTTGCTTCTTTCTGTTCATAACAAAATGCTTTCAATTAACGGCAAAAACTTCAAGGTTTTGGCCGAAAGTTTGGGTGAAAGTTTTTTTAAAATACTTGTTTCCCGCAAAGGCCACTTATAGAACCCACCCCCTTACATGTATATCCTAACATGACCCTCCTAACATAACTTACATGGCCCCCGTAATGTTCATGTGCCCCCCTCTAACTTAAGATCTTTCCCTCTTCCAGGGCAAATACGGGACCCCCTAACCTTACGATATGTCCCCCCCTCCAGGGAACATGCACACATACGGCACCCCCCTAACCTTATGATCTGACCCCCCTTCAGGGCACGTACGGCACCCCCCTGACGTATGCAGTGATGAAGTCGCAGGCCGACTGTGTGCGGTCGCTCATCAGCCATGGAGCAGAGGTCGACGACCTGTCTACTGAGGTAGGACCTGCTCACATGGGCAGATAATGCTAGCCTCTACCAGGCTCCGCCGGATGGCTGGAAAAATAGTAGAAATTGGCCGTAATAGAGTGAATAGTGTGCCAAGGGAGTTAGCTACGGAGGGAGTTCATTATGCCACCGACGGAGCCTGTGCGGACACGGTATCTCGTTTGATGTCCACTAATCGCTATCTAATAGGTGCGAAGTAGCTAAATAATCCTTTTATTGCTTTCCGACTCGTCCGAGCAACAAGGAGTAAAACCAAAAGACATGAACTTTCCTTTGCACCCCGATCTCTACGTCTGTTCTATAGTAATGCCATTTGATGGTTCCTTTGTACCTGTCAGTAGTGTAATGGGTTGTGAAGTTCTTTATTAAAATCTGTTGGTATTCACTGTTACTTTTATCATAGCAACTCTTCATCTGATTGTTGTTAGAATTTTAAAACTGTTTGTAATCATGTATCAATGTTCATGTATCAATGTTTAAGCGATTTTATGTGACTGTTAAGTCAATGGCAAGCCTTGTAAGTATTGGCGCAATTGATGTGGATATTTTTGTTTTATAGTAATGTCACATGAAATGGCAATCAGAATAAAGCTGAATCTGAATCTTTTGATCGTAAGCCGTGTTTAGGAGAGGCACAGTTTGATCATGTTAAAGACCTCACCACATTTAGTGATAAGAGAATAGGGCTTCTACCAAAGTACTAGTGAGTGGATCAGAAACTAGTCAGGTCTCCTCGATGACAGCTTGATATTGAGGATAATCACTTTGTTATGTCTCATTGTCCAAAAATGGTGGTAAATGAATATCATAAATCAAAACATTGCACATATTACCTTAAGGTGAGTACATGATTATGTACCTTAAGGATAGGCAAGATAGAACTGAAATATTGAAGAAATATTAAACTTTTCCTGTATGTATTGTGTATACAAACATGTATGTGTTTTATATATTATGTTACCTGTCATGTATTTTGGAATTCTGAATAAAACTGGTATGTTTATGCATACCGCCAATTGATATCTGAAAGTATCGAATCACATGGTCTGTGGTAATGGGTTATCAGATTTTCTGAACAGTTTTCTGCTGAATATATTTGACTTACAAAACATTTTTTTACAGAATAAAATGTGACACGCTTCTTCATTGACAAGTCAATTCAGCCTAGCCACAGAGTACAGTCGCAATATTTTTAAAGTAGATAGCATGTGAATTATGAATGTGATAAATTTCATTCTCTTTCCAACCAGGTCTGTTTCATTGGTTTACCATTATAAACATTGTATTGCAACCCTAAAGAAGCCCTTAAACCACAAGTAGTGGAGATTATTTCATCTACTGATAATAGTTATAGGTAAAGGTTTATATGGCATTTAATTACTGCTGGAAAACAACTTGTACATCTCAATTGATAAGAACCGTAGGTTGAGAAACTTGATCGAATGTAGATTGTTTATTCACCCTATTGTTAAAGTTACGATCAGATTAACGGAAGTGTAATTATTTTAACAGATAGACCGCACCATCTCTTCATTCCAAAGCTGAGCTGCAGGGATACACAAACAGAAGCTGGGAATAAGAGAACGATACTTATGACTCAAGTTAGCTATTTGCAGTCTTTAGAAACTTAAATACGCGTATGTTTTTGCGCACTTAAAGTTTAGTTCATTCCATTTCATGCGAATTTCGCGCTAAAACAGACGGTGTATGAAAACTCACTCTTTCTGCCGAAATCTGACGTTTTCTGGGTGGAAATGTACGTCCCACGGGTGTTTGCCTCAAACCTGCTAAGTTGTTTGTCAAAGGATTCAAGAGACAAGAAAATCTCGGCGCTTTTGGGCCCGCTGGTCGCCGTCCGCTGCTCGGGACTAGGACCAGCCATGTTGACATAAGGCTCGTTCCCAGGGTATACACTGTATACCTTGGGTACGATTACGTCACTTCCGGTTTTACGCAGAGTCATATTTTCTAGCCCCGACCGTATCTTTTTCCCGCGCGTTCGATTGCAGATTAACCGCGCAGTAACGTAAATGTCAGGTAAACAATAATCATCTTACAATTCAGTACAAAAAAAACAACTCTAAATAATTTTTCTAATAACGAAAAACGTTTTCTGTTATGTTCTAACAAGATAATATAGACAATGCAAGCGTTTTAATAAAGAACATAATTTTTTGGTGCGTTTGGCTGTCACCCCCGTTTGACCTTTGTCCCAGACACAGCCTCCACACGCCCGGCCGCGTCCCACTGCGCGCTGAGCGATTTACGACCTAAATGATCTTCAGCGCTGAGTTAGTTCCTTTGTACAGATAATCGGGGGATTAATTTGATACCCTTTATAGATACCGTGTCCGCACAGGCTCCGTCGGTGGCATAATGAACTCCCTCCGTAGCTAACTCCCTTGGCACACTATTCACTCTATTACGGCCAATTTCTACTATTTTTCCAGCCATCCGGCGGAGCCTGGTAGAGGCTAAGATAATGCTGCTATAGGACTGTGTGATTGACAGGTTTGATTGACAGGTTTAACTGAGATTTGATTGACAGGTTTGATTGGCATGTTTGACATGTTTGACCGATGATGGAGAGCCTGTGGAGGTTAGCTGTAGATGATGCGGAGGGCGGCAGGTTCGACATGAATGATTGACATGTTTGACATGTTTGGTTGACAGGTGTGACTGTTTGATTGACGGGTTTGACATGTTTGGTTGACAGGTGTGACATGTTTGATTGACATGTGTGACATGTTTGATTGACAGATGATGGAGAGCCTGTGGAGGTTGGCTGTAGACGAAGCGGAGGGGGCAGGGTCGACATGTTTGATTGACACGTTTGACATGAATGATTGACATGTTTGATTGACAGGTGTGACATGTTTGATTGACAGATGATGGAGAGCCTGTGGAGGTTGGCTGTAGACGAAGCGGAGGGCGGCAGGTTCGACATTCTAAACCACCTCCTGGAAAACTACGAAAAGCCACATGACACCAGGAAGGTCAGAAGTCAGGCCCACACTGGGCCATTTTTTTTTTCATACAGTTTTTTTCGGGAATAATTCCAAGATTGATAAATGATGTAAATGAATAAATAAATTCCTGTCCATTTTCACTCCTCTCCAGTTGTATAATATTAAAGGCTCATTGTTTGTACTTACTTTACTATTGATGTTATTGTCCAATAAGTCGAATGAATTGATAAATTAACTCCTGTCCATGTTTATTCCTGTCTAACTTGTAGAAAACATCTCCCAGATGACCAAAGGTCAAAATCTTACTGTCATTCTCTTCATACTTAGTCTATTACCCTCATCGCCGGGGTGCTTTTTAAACACCTCTCTTGTTACCCTCCCCAGCTGGTAGAGAACATCTCCCGGATGACCAAAGCGTGCGACGTCGAGCTGCAGACGATGGAGGGTCGGATTGAGGCCGTGCAGACGGCCGGGTTCCCCGAGCTTTCCCGCGCCCTGGGCCGCGACCGGCTCGACCACGTGAAGGAGTTCCTGTCCATGCGGGTCGTGGCGCACACCTTCGAGGACGTCGCGCTCTCGGTTGGTTTGTTATTCCTTTCTTAAGATTCACCACATTTTGAATAATCGATACGACTGTTGACTATCATATTTCAAGATGTCAAGATATGCAGTCAACGTTTCCATGTGCCTCTGTCACCTTCCTCTGATTGGTTCCATTGATTCAGACTAGATGTCCCTGCTTACAGTGTGTTCCCAAATGCAAAGTACAGTCATCTACACCTAGCCATTGTGTGCAACAGAACCAGTCAGAATTGCCCTCAGGCAGGTGATAGACAGTCAGACCGATGGTCACCGAAACGTTGGTTGAATAAATCAATTGGTGCCCATAAGCTGGTGGAACATGTTCGCTTTAGGTGCGTTCGATGTATGTCACAATAGACGCAAGTCAGTCTACAAATGTAGTACTGCAAGTTCTGTTGATTAATAAAACCATTTTGATTGATTGATTGATTGATTGATTGATTGATTGATTGATTGATTGATTGATTGTTCAATCTTGCGGGAGAAGCCCGTCTGTACGCTGTACCTGCTGACGTTTGTTATGTTTGATACATACAGGTGCGTTCGATCTCGCGGGAGAAGCCCGTGCGTACGCTGTACCTGCTGACGTTTGTTATGTTTGATACATACAGGTGCGTTCGATCTCGCGGGAGAAGCCCGTGCGTACGCTGTACCTGCTGACGTTTGTTATGTTTGATACATACAGGTGCGTTCGATCTCGCGGGAGAAGCCCGTGCGTACGCTGTACCTGCTGACGTTTGTTATGTTTGACACACACAGGTGCGTTCGATCTCGCGGGAGAAGCCCGTGCGTACGCTGTACCTGCTAACGTTTGTTATGTTTGATACACACAGGTGCGTTCGATCTCGCGGGAGAAGCCCGTGCGTACGCTGTACCTGCTAACGTTTGTTATGTTTGATACACACAGGTGCGTTCGATCTCGCGGGAGAAGCCTGTGCGTACGCTGTACCTGCTGAACACGACAAAGCCGGGGTTCTTCCCGTACGAAGCGTTCCAGGAGGGGAAATGGTCGAAGCTGTGTCTGCTGATGGGCGTCAACGGAGAGATCCGCAAAATTCCCAGCATGCCTTTCCACAGGTGGGTCCAGCTGACGTGATTGACAGGACAATCAAACAGCAGAAACCGATGTGATTGGCAGTTTTGGTTTATTCCTGTACATTGCAAAGAAACTGGAAAAAACAGCAGAATATAGTCAACATAAATTTTCTCGAAGCAACTGGTTAAGTTTCATAAAGACATTTCAGATAACATCCGCTGTCTTTCTTCAGTGACTGAGACATTTGAGATAAAAAAAAACCCGCAGGAAACGCTCAGACACACACAGAAACACACACAGACACACACAGGAACACACAAACACACACACAAATGGCCCCAAAAACTTTTTTGGCAGCGAAAATGAATCCAAACACAATCCTAACAAGACATGAACATGTATCCCTATACATCTCCCCCCCAGGTCCCAGCTGACTGTGCTGGTGCTGCTGAACACCAAGCTCACCATGCTGCCTGATGACATCGGCGAGCTGACCAACCTGGAGGTTCTCCGCCTCAGCTTCAACCACCTCCGCACCCTCCCGCCCGCCGTCGGGAAGTGCCACGCGCTGCGCTACCTCGCCGCCGACCACAACGTGCTACGGGACCTCCCGCGGGAACTCGGGCAGCTCGCGGACACTCTGGTGTCGCTGTTCGTCAACAACAACGAGATCAACAAGCTGCCGTTCGAGCTGGGTCTGCTGCGGAACCTGCGGTACCTGTCGCTGGAGAACAACCCCATCGAGTTCCCGCAGCCCAACATTCTGCAGCAGCCCCTGCAGCACCTGCTGGCGTACCTGCGTCCGTACCTGGGGGAGACCGTCGAGGATAGGACCGTCAGGGTCGTCCTTATGGGTGGGTACAAATCATGTGCTTTAGTGTACACTTGTGTTAAGGTACTGGTGTGTTAGGGTACTGCTGTGTGGCGTACTGGTGTGTTAGGGTACCACTGCAGTACCTGCGGCCGTACCTGGGGGACACTGTCGAGGACAGGACCGTCAGGGTGGTGATGATGGGTGGGTACTGCTTTAGTGTACTGGTGTGTTAGGGTACCGCTGTGCGGTGTACTAGTGTGTTAGGGTACCACTGCAGTACCTGCGGCCGTACCTGGGGGAGACCGTCGAGGACAGGACCGTCAGGGTGGTGATGATGGGTGGGTACTACTTTAGTGTACTGGTGTGTTAGGGTACCGCTGTGCGGTGTACTAGTGTGTTAGGGTACCACTGCAGTACCTGCGGCCGTACCTGGGGGAGACCGTCGAGGACAGGACCGTCAGGGTGGTGATGATGGGTGGGTACTGCTGTAGTGTACCAGTGTGTTAGAGTACTGGTGTGTTAGGGTACTGCTGTGTGGCCTACCTGCAGCCGTACCTGGGGGAGACTGTCGAGGACCGCACCGTCAGGGTCGTCCTTATGGGTGGGTACTACTGTAGTGTACTGGTGTGTTAGTGTACCGCTGTGCGGCATACCGCTGTGTGGCGTACTGGTG
Source organism: Branchiostoma lanceolatum (assembly GCF_035083965.1). Classification (NCBI taxonomy): domain Eukaryota; kingdom Metazoa; phylum Chordata; class Leptocardii; order Amphioxiformes; family Branchiostomatidae; genus Branchiostoma; species Branchiostoma lanceolatum. The sequence goes on from NC_089740.1 coordinate 15,880,360, forward strand.
TGTTAGGGTACTGGTGTGTTAGCGTATCACTGCAGTCCCTGCAGTGCTCATGGGTGGGTACTACTTATCTCAAGTGTACTGGTGTGTTAGTGTACCGCTGTATGGTATACCGCTGTGTGGCGTACTGGTGTGTTAGGGTACCACTGCAGTCCCTGGGGGCGACTGTCAAGGACAGGACCGTCAGGGTGGTCCTTATTGGTGGGTACACTTGGGTGGTTTACTTGATAACAAGCTGCCTAGCTATAGGTTCTTTAGTCACAACTAGGATGTATGCAACAACACCCGCATCAAAATTTCAGACAGATGATACATTAAAAAAAGTACAACAAAGGTTGTATGGTTTTTTTTCTGGTACTGAGATTAGACGAATAATCTGTATACTGTGTACAATAATACCTTTACCCTATAGCCTACAAAAATATCTAGATGCGCCTCTGCACCCACAGGCAAAATTAGGTGCACAGCTCCAATTTTGGTTGCACAAAGGTGCACATGCACCCAGTATTTTGAGCCCTCCATGTAGCTTGGATTGCCGAACAGTAAAGTTTATTTATTCCTAACTGTTCCAGGCGGGCAGGGCGCGGGAAAAACGACCCTTCTCCACGGGATGCAGCGGAAGTACTGGATCGGGACCGCCCCGGACCCACAGAGAACCGCCTACATCGACATTGCAGACGTCAACCTGCAGGTAGGGGGTGCAAACGAACAAAACAAACAATTAACAAACAAGATGCCAGTACCATTTGTCAAAAAAATTGATATAGAGACAATTGGGGCGTTACTATCTCAAACCTGTATATGACTAGCACTGTCTCTTGTCACATGATAATCAACACCAAGTCATGTGTCAAGAGAATTCCAAGACGAGATCTGATTTGACCGAGTTGATGAAGAGACAGTCCTTGGGAAAGGCACTTAACACAGCTTTCCTCACTCTACCTATAGGTGTAAAAATGGGTACTTGTTTCTGGTTTGGGAGGCAAAAGTTGGTGGAAGGAAAGAAATTGGCTCCTCCTTCCAATACCGTGCCCTAGACACAGTGGATAACAACCCACTTCCCCTTCAGCCTCAGAAAGTCTACCTTTTTAGCTGGGTTACGTCAATCCGTAACTTTGAAAAACAGTAGGTTTGGAAGATCTCTAGTGCAGCAACCCCAGGTATGCACAGTATATATGTACAGGAGCGCATTGTACTGGGGGACGTTGGGTTTGAGATCTGTTTGGAGGTATCAGGGTGGCAGAATTATGTACTCTGTTGGAATTATGTTTTTTATTATTATTAGTAGATGTTACCTACCTTTCCCCTCCTCCCCTTTAGGAGATCCAGCTGCGCGTGTTTGACCTGGCGGGGGACGATAACGTGTTCCAGACCCAGCTCCCGTTTCTGCCGCGCCGATGCCTCTACCTCGTCACCTTTGACCTCAGCGTCGAGGTACTTTTAATTTTTCTGTTCTACCTGGAAATATATGACTACTGAGTCATGCCTTCTATTATCAGTAAGAGTTACCAACCTAGAATTGAGGTGTTCAAAGATTTGTTTTCTCCTAGAACTGTCATACTCAAATACTGTAGGAGCATCCTCTATAGATAGTGTTGACCTTTTCCTGCTGCCTAGCTCTGGGCGCCAAACAGCTGCTTCAGTGTGCTGAAAATTTTTAAGAATGCTTGCAGTCAGATCAATCTTTACATAGTCCCATAGGAGACAAAAATACGGCCAAGTCAAGACAAAGTTCATGTTACGCCAAAAATAATTACTCAAGCAACTGGATAAGATTTTGAAACAGTCAGACGTTTCAGACAGTATCCACTGTCTTTCGTCAGTGACTAATGATATTACTGAGAACACCAGGATCAATGGCGTATCTTATTACCTGGATGTCTAACCTTCATCAACGTATCAAAGTTCATGTTAATGAGTTAATGAGCTCGACTAGATGATGAAATAACTGAAAGTGGACTTTGCAGGTCGTTGACCCCGACAGTGCCCTGACGGCCCAGTTGGAGGCGTCGCTGACGAGGATCTGTGAGCACGCCCCGATGGCGTACGTGATTCTGGTCGGGACTCACGTCGACGACAAGCGTCTCACTAAGGACATCCTCGACTACACATGGGGCAAGGTCAGCATAAATCTTCTTTTTATTTTATTGACATACATTTTATGAGCATTTGAAAATAAACACAGTGAGGATTCATCCCAGGGTTGGAAATACTGGGTGCATAAAACCTGAAATTGGAGCTGTGGACCTAACATTTGACTGTGGGTGCACCAGTGCACTTATAGATATTGGTGCAGGTTACATACTTACAGGAACTACTAACTACTGGTTGATGTTGGCTACCGAACCGGAAGAAAAAGAAGAAGTATAATAAAAATTGGACATTTCTATACAGTATAAACATTTAACAGTCTTGAAAAATAAGGAAACCATTTTTAATCTTTTTATAATGTGACAGAGTGTGAATGTGACTGAGTGACATTTTCTCCTTCACTCCCCCTCCCCCTGCATGGTAAAGGCCCTGCTTCACTTTCCTTTACATATGTGATTGTCTGCATGTACCTTACTCTGAAGCCTCAGGTGGACAAGCCTTCATAACAGAATAAACAGAACAGAACTTTCCTCCCCAGGTGAATACCCTACAAGAGTACCCGTTACCAGGCTTTTAGGAGGAAGGAATCTAATTTCTTTGTTTTCTTACTGTAGGGTGTCCAGAAGACACCCTGACGCCTGCTTGCTAATGGCCTGACTGTCACTTTCATTCACTTTCCTTCCCCAGGTGAACGCCCTGCTACAGCGAGCGCGCCCGTCGCACCGCGAGAGTTTCGCCGGGGAGTCGTCCATCGGGAACTGCCTGCTGTGCCAGAAGGCCGACCACCTGTACCGCGTTTCGGAGACGCGGAACGGGCCCGGCTACGTCACGGTCGACAGCTTCCGCCAGAAGACGACGTCGGGCGACTTGGGGAAGCGGTGGAGCTTCGGGAAGGCTGACGAGTTTGAGTCTCCGCACATCCTGGGGTACGTTACAGCTGCACTATGTTATGTTAGCCTACATACATGTGTAGATATTGTTATTTTAGTTATAGGTTTATCAGCCGTCAGGGCACCGTTGGAGCTTCGGGAAGCTGACGAGTTTGACGCCCCGCACATCTTGGGGTGGGTAACGACACTTAATTAGTGATAATCAGTAGCTCATGTGATTGTTTTGCTTTTAATTCCAATTGTTTCAATTGTTCCAGGTACTTCGAGGTGTCTGGAAAGCGGCCGTGCCCCAAACCCCTGTTCAGCATCAGTAACCGCATCCACAACGAGAGCGTGGAACAGCTGAAGTACGCCATGGAGGGATACGCACAGCTGCTCCGCGACCCCTGCCCAAACATCCCCAAGAAGTGGTCGGACACGATTCGGTTCCTTCGCTACGAGGCTCCGCAGCAGAACGCGCACCTGCAGTCGCATCCCATCATGCCCTTCGACGTGTACTGCGCCATCGCAATGACTTGTGGGATACTGTCGGAAGAGGAGATCACGGTGATGACTCAGCATTTCCACCAGCAGGGCGTGTTCCTGCACTACTCCGACTCACCAGAACTGACCAATCACGTCTTCCTCAGCACAAAGTGGCTGACCAATCAGCTGGGGAAGCTGCTGTCACATGATCGCGAGCAGCCACCAATCAGCGCGGAGGGTTACCTTGAGCACAGCATCCTGCCTGAGGTGTGGGGGGATGTGGAGGAGCGGTACCACGGAACGCTGCTCTCTCTCTTCCGCCATGTTGGCATCAGCGTCGAGGTTGGTATCAGCGGGTAATTTCTGTGAAGGGCGTCCAGAAGACGCCTTGACGCCCTGCTAGCTAATAGCCTGGGTTGGTATCGGCATCCCAATGGGGGATGACCATCGTGTGACACTGAGAAACAATGACACACCAGCTCCGATCAAATGCAGGACTCCTTGGCTCATGAACTAGGCTACTAGCCATCGGGGCGTCAAGGAGTCTTCTGGATGCCCTACACTAAGAAAAGAAAGAAAATTAGATGCCCTCCTTTTCCAGGGGACAACCAGAGAACGCCTTGTCTCTCTGTTGGTCTCCCTCTCTCTCTCTCTCCCTCCCTCTCTCTATCCCTCTAACCAACTGTCTCACTATCTTTCTCTCTCTCTCTCCCTCCCTCTCTCTCTATCCCTCTAACCAACTGTCTCACTATCTCTCTCTCTCCCTCTCTCTCATTATCTCTCTTTCTGTCTCTCTTCACAATTCAGCCGTCTGTTCTGCAAAAGTTTTTGGCGACGCCTCAGGGGCGAGCCAAATTTGTACTATATTGTGTGCAGATTGCAAGAATTCTAGGAATTGTACAGGAATGTGAAAGTCCATGGGACGATAACTCAAGAATGCCTGGATGTATTGTCTTCATATTTTATAGGTGGGTAGGTCTGTGGGAGACCTTGTGATGATTGGATTTTGGGCCCCCTATCGACTTTCTATGGTACTGCAGGGGAACTTTCACTTTTCAAATCTCGTCTTCTGAACATGCTATAGTCATGATCTTTAAGTGGTGGATAGCTCTTAGTAAGGAAAATATGTCCTGTAGATTTGGACCCCCTAGCAGCTTTTTTGGGAACTGCAGGAGCTGATTTTGACTCAAACTTTGAAAGAGAATAACGCAAGAAGGGGATGACGGATCATCATAATTTTTGGTGTGTAGATATCTTAAGTGATGATTTACATAATCATATCCCACTTATGCAAATCAATATCTGATTTGCATAATTAATGAGGACAGTTAATAAATCAGCTGAATTCTATTATAGGACTCTCAAACACATGACATATGTAACTGAGAAAGAGATAAATATCGATAGATATCAATTATGCAAATTGATGCTTCATTTGCATAATTAATGACAAAATACTATAAATCCATAGTGGTAAATGATGGGGATTTCATTTTTGCACAATTTGGAAGTTAAGTAAATGTGGCCACTATTAGAAACAAATCTTGCATAGAGGGCCTCATTTACATAGTTTTATAAGGAAATGGTACGATACCTTTTTTTGTGAAAACAAGATTTTCATACATTGGACAACTTGTGTTATTTTGGTAAGAGAAGGTGATCGACTAATATGATTTATGCGAGGTCCTTATTTGCATGTGGGCTAAAAACGAAAACGTTAACAGAGACCACCGTCGCCATGGCAACATCTTTTTATGTTGCCAATCTTGTTAAACTCATTTCTTGTTCTCTCTCTCAGGTTTGTGATACGAAGCGCGACATTTTCCCGGGGCGAATCCCGGCCTGCCGACCCGACGAGGTCATCTGGACCGCGGAGCTGTCTGCGGAGGAGAACCAGATTACGTCGGTGTTCGGCCTGCGTCGGTTCCCGCTGTCGTTCTTCGCCTCGCTGGTCGCCGCCGTGGAGCGAGACCGCGCCCACGCAAAGCTGCTGGTGAAGATTTAGATCTATTTTATTCATTGAGTTTTATGACAGCTTGTTTGTTAAGTTCACTTGAAAGTTCATCTGTGTTGGTAGAAGTCATTCTGAATGGAGTTTTAACTGTAAACGCCAACACAATAGATTGGACTTACCCAAATTTTTTTTGTTTAGTTATTTTGACCAAATTAACTTTTATTTATTTTATTTTGCCAGGGAAATCATGTCACCAACTGACGATTTTCAATGAGCCCCCGGGGGAAAACCCCAGACAAAAGTTATCTACATCAAATGCAAATCAATGTTACAAGAGATAACAAAAAAGTTATGCAAACTATAAGTTGATATAAAAGAAAAGAATAACATAAACATAATATCATATAATTGCAAAATATGTGAAACAATAGTGCAGCCTTAACATAATGTAACATCCGTGTCCCATTCTCCAGGTGAAGAACCCGGCCGTGTACCGGCAGAACCGAATCGTGTACGTCTCCAACAGCGTCCCCACCGGATGCCCCGCCTGCCGCAAACGGAACATCTCCCACGGCGACGCCTGGCACCTCCGGGAGGCGGAGACACCCGACACCGCCGAGCAGGATGAGGATCGCGAGGACTCCCGTATCGCCCACCTCCTGGACGTTCCCGAGTTCTCCGAGGAACAGAAATCACGATCAACGTCGTCCGAGTCCCTCGCACAGGTATGTTTAGCTTACTCTCCAAGCAGAGGTTAGGCACTTGACGTGTTTTTGACGTGTTGGGACAAAATAGAAAGTCCAACAGCCAGAACCCTACCTCTGCTTGGAGAATATGTTAACGTAAATGTACCTTATCTGATTTTAGATTACTTTCAATTTTAAACTAAACTGCATTTCAGCCAATAAAGGCTGCTACAGTTGTGTCTTGCAATGATGTAATAAACATTCATTCATTCATTCAGTCAATTCACCCATTCGTTCATTCATTCATTCACTCATTCACTCAATGACCATTAATATATTCATTCATTCATTCCTCCAGGAAGAACCAGAGCTCCCGGAAGCGGACCAGCAGAAGTCGCCGGCCGTTATCTTCGACAGCTCCGACAGCGAGAGTTCCAAAACTGACTTCGTGGCCACGCAGAAGACGCACTTCTACCTGAACCCGCGGAGTCGGAGTTTAGAGGTCATAGTTCGCGGGGAGCGGCCCTGCTGCGGGATGGAACATGTGCGGGAGATTTTGCGGGGAGTCTTCGCGGGAAAACCGGCGCTGGCCCACCACGAGAAGGTAAACCTCGTTTGTTTGTTTGTCACCGAGGAAAACTACATGTAGTAAGGAACTGTGGTTTGATGTTGGTTTTAATGATGGTGCATATATAGATTTTAACATTGTACAATAGAGGTTAACAGTACTTTAATTACTATAATTCCTTCGTCCTACCCTATGTTTTAATTTGGTGTAATGTCAGTAGCACCAATCCAGTCCTTTGATTACAACTGCTAGATGTGCTTTTAGTTTTATCAAATAAACCATTGTTATTTTTGTTTAGATCGTCTGCCCCTGCTGTCTGCTGGAGGGAAACCCCGCCCCAGCGTTCTTCCCTCGAGACCCAGACGTGGAACCGGAGGGGGTGCAGGCCAACCACCAGAACAGCCAGCAGAAGGGGGTGCAGATCACCTGCCGGAACGGCCACCAGCTGGGCTCCTGGCGCGACCTTCTGAAAGGGACGATACCGGACAGCTTCCGAGCCAAGATGCGCTGCGGTAACCATGACGATGTGGACTCCGCGGGCAGTATCGTGTGTCCTGCCTGTGTTCTGGAGAAGCACCCAGCGCCGGCTGTGTTCGAGCACGTTGCCATGGCAATGGACGCGGCGCAGAAAACGCTGGTGTGTCAGAACGGGCACGAGCTTGGCACGTGGGAGGACATCGCCGGCGGGAAAATCCCGGGGAAATTCCTGCATCAGGAGGAAACAACCGAAAACGGAAATGACCTTCTCGAGAAGGTCACAAACAGAAACAGTGTAGAGGTCACGGAACAACAGGTCATACAGGAAACACCGTTGCTTAGCAACCAATCCGATGCCAGGAGAGAGGGGCTCGTCACGGAAACAGGTGTAACCATGAACCTAGAAAACATTAATAGCAACACAAACAACAACAACAACAACAAGGACACACTGGGGTCGTTTCCACTGCTGGAGCAGATGCAAAGGATGATGGGAGAGAGCCCTTCAGACAAAGCACTGGTGAACCACACTCAAACAGAATCACATCCCGACTCTCCACATCCTAAATCACCACATCCCAACTCACCGCAACCCGACACCCCACGCACCTCCAAACGGAAAAGCCATTCCGACGATTACCCCCAGGACCACAACCCGTTCCAAGAGGGTACAGATAACAGCGCTCCCATGCAGTATCCGGTGGAACTGAACCCGTTTGAGGAGGTGGAGGAGCGAGTAGCGACCATCCAGGTGGACGACATGTACGTAAGCAGTCCCCTGGAGACCTCCAGTGTGCTGGGTCCTGGGGACAGCGCTGTGCAGTAGCGCCCCCATGCAGGCTCCAGCAGAACTGCAGTCCCCTGGACGCCTCCAGTGTGCTGGGTCCTGGGGACAGCGCTGTGCAGTAGCGCCCCCATGCAGTCTCCAGCAGAACTGCAGTCCCCTGGAGGGCTCCAGTGTGCTGGGTCCTGGGGACAGCGCTGTGCAGTAGTGCCCCCATGCAGGCTCCAGCAGTACTGCAGGCCCCTGGAGGGCTCAAGTGTGCTGGGTCCTGGGGACAGCGCTGTGCAGTAAAGCCCCCATGCAGGCTCCAGCAGAACTGCAGTCTCTAGAGACCTCCCTGCAGTTTTGCAGAACTGCAGTCCTGTGAACAGGTCCAGAACTGAACCTACCGATGCAGTAAAATGCCCATAATTTATCACTATTGATCGAATATTATTGATTATAGGCTATTTATTGATAGTTATGGATTGAGGACTACTGATTGATAATGGATAACCGTTCCATGAACTTCAGGTGAATATATGGAACCACAAAACAGCTTTAGCTTGATTTATAAACCCCACCTACACTGCAGTACACGTGAATGCTTGGTGTACAATAGACCTATAGGAATACATAGTTACTGTATATTCTATATGGTTAAATCTATACCATGTATATTCTGTATACAATAAATCTATTAAGTATCCTGGACCCACCGAACCCTTTTCCCAGGAATGTGACAAAACTGCCACAAATGGGACCAGTCTTGTCCGTACCCACCCGTATATGTAACATGTACTGCCAGGGCCCACCCCTGTATGTAACATGTACTGCCAGGGCCCACCTGTGACTGTAAACCCTTATCAGCAACAAATTGCAGTACTGACAATGCCTTTTATAATCACCCCCACTTGTGGTCAGTTTGGAACGGTCCTGACCCACTTATTGCTGCTAGAACAAACCAAGTGTTTGGCTATTCAGGGGTGAACAGATTAACAGGAACAGAGAAAGAAACTTAACAGTTACTTGCCCAGCTCTTTGGTATTACAAACAGATGAAGTTGTTGAGACAAAAAACAAAATTTGGATGTTTGAATGATTCTCTAACAAAACGTCCCACCGTGACCTGCACCGAGGTTTGTAAGTTTGCACCAGAAAAAAGGAGAATTATTTTTTCAGGAAAGTTTTAAACTTGTCCCTTCCAGAGTTTTGTATTTTTTCTTGTGTCTCTACTTAGGAAAATCTGACTTTGTCAAGCCATATAATGTATTGTAGTTTTCAGGTTACGGGTAGAAATTCTTTGTGTACGTTTCAAGTGATGTACTTTTATTATTGTCCTTTTATAGTTTCTAGAATTTTAACCACTTTGCAAATCGTCCATTTTTCAGATTGGCCATGTTGGTAGTAATAGTTTTTATGCTATAATTTGAGCTGCAAAACTTGTACTTAGTAAGTGTTACCATGGCAGATTCAGTAAAGATTGTAAGGAAAATACAAAATGCCAGAATCATCTGCATTGATGTCTGTTATAATTATGTACATGTTTTTTGCCAGGCTAGTGTATTTTGCCAGGCTAGAGTATTTTGCCAGGCTATTTCCGTTAATGTAAGTTACGAACTGTACACAGAGTCTAAATACTTTGCTAAATGTTCTTATAATGTGCTTTTTGTCTCTATTTATTGATAATGCCAACAGATATTTTATAACTATTGTTTTCCAATGTTAATGATTTATCATTATGGTGTCAAAGGTGCTTTCTTTCCTTGGTTGATTCATTCATTTCTTCCTTCTATTCTACATTTGTCCTTAATCATTTGTCCTTGAAAATGTCTACCTACATTCTGCAGAAAGAAAATTGCAAATTTACAGACAGATTTTGCTAGGACTTAAATAGAACCACACAAGCTTCTACTTTGTGAGAATCTGATAATTTTTGAGCATTAAAAGTTGGAAGTTTACAAACTGCAAGTAAGAATATAGGGCTGCTGTGAACTGTTGCCGAGTTACTGAAATAATGTTATAAGCAGAGCTTCAAAGCCTATTTTTGTGGTTGTCTGTGGCCATTGCAATTGTTCACTACACATTGTAGAAAAAAAGTAATTTTATAGAAAAACAGGATTTCTGACGTACTTGCACATTACAGGGAAGTATTTTTAGCTCAGTTTGCGAATCATCTTTCAGAACCTTCAGTGGTAGTGAAGTTTGTAATTGTTGTATGTTCCAACCAAAAGTGGAAATAGATTTTATGAATGTTACAGGTTTAGTGTTGTACATGTCATTGTTTCCTTCATTAGGCAATGCTGTTTAATTATATGGATGACATCTGTACGTGCATCAAGTTTTGACCATTCCCCAAAAAAGTTTCTACCTTAATGCAAATCGTGCAAAGCAGATAAAAGATGAGCAAAGATATGCCTTGAATTGCAAAAGGATTCGGAAACGGACACTAATGTCATAGAATGTCAAAGTCAAAGAAGAAGATGTGAAAAAAAAATGTCGTATCCATTGTTTGATATAGTGTACCATTCCCTGTGTGTTAAGTCATTTGTTCCAGATCACATAAATTTTATAATGAAGACAATTTTTTATTTTTTTATTCACATGCTCGCATCAGTTTTGGGGTTCCCAGAGGATGTCACCATATGATGAAAACAACATGGCCTTACTGTAAAGACTAAAATGAAAGACGTTAGACTGTTTCCTAACGTAGAGGTCATTTTGTAGAAATTATTTCTGGTCGCTCCCTCTTTTAATGGGTCTTTAATATTTCAGGCCATGCCAATAACATTTGCCTGTGCCATATGAATTGGGAGGTTCTTCCAAAATGTAGCAGTGCAGCGGCGCCGCCTATTAACAGTAATGTGAACTGCAACCTGGCAGCCACAAGGAAAGCCCCGCGGCCCTGTCAGGTTTCTGATAGAGCAAGGAGGTTATGTCTATATAACCTCCTTGGATAGAGTAAATGCCACATATTTTCTCAACACTTGGAAGATACGTTCGGGTGTACATTTAGACCTTTACACACAGGGCTAGGTATGTATTAGTAAGGTGAAAACTCTTCTCCAAAAATTAACTAAAAAAGTTGTTCAGTATCTATGAATAAGGCCAGTCCCACTTGTGACGATGTCAGTGGCGTTCCACTATTAGAGAATAATGAACTCGCTGCTTTGTAGCCCGCAGGCTTTCTTCCCAACTCGCATATTCTTTACTTCATCTTAATATATTCTATTTAATATCAGTGTAACGTCCACGCTTATGTATAGCAACAGTAGGGTCGATTGCATGTAGAGCCAAAGTATTAAAGCACTTTAATCTAAATTCTAGTTTTAATCCCCAGTCAAGAGTGACACAGTACGTTGATTTGAAGCGTGCATGATCTAGTGATATTCCTCTGGGTTTTAGGCTAATTTTTCCCGCTTTAATAATTTCTGACACGAAGTTATCCCCCTCCCGGATAGGTCCTTACTGCTCACACACTACTACTTCTCGGCATTCCCTTGCATGGATCCCGCCAAATCCCCGTCCCAGCGGACCAATCAGCGGGCGCGCTGCGGGTCACGTGAGGAGAAGTTGACCTACGTGATCAGCAACCTTCGATGTTGGCCGTGTCCAGAATGGCGGAAACCTCGGCCCAGCGCGATTCTTTCTCGTTCCTGTCGTGAGCCAGCCGCGCCAGAGGATGCCGAGGGCCCGCAAGAATGCAGGTGAGCGTGCGGAGGCGGCGTGTGGGCGGGCGGGGTGGCGCTGCGGCCCGCCGAGCCGGGGAGGGGGAGGGGTGGAGGGAGGGAGGGTGCCATGTTGGTCAGCTCAGACGGCTGCATGCTTGCCTGGGATCGGCGCTGGGAGGGAGAAGCCGGCCTGTTTACGCGATCGCGACATGTGGGGGGTAAACAGGCCCTACACGCTACAAACCACGCAAACATCGCGCCTCCAGCCGGCTATTAACGGCCTCAAACCCGCCGGAATCTCTGCCCAGATCGGCAGGGTGTGTAGCCCCGCCGCCTCTGTTTACTACAGCTTGAACCTTCTCTATAGATATGCAGACGCCCCCCTTCCCCATTCACACACGCACCCCTCCCCTTTTCATCTTTACACACACTTCTCTTGCGCATTCACACACACACACACAGACCATGTAGGACTAGTAACACACTCCGTTCTGTTCACGATCCGCCTGAATGACAGTTTGCACGCTAACTGGTTTGTTTGTATATCTATGTGTGTATCTCTGATCTGATGGGAATTTTGGTTGTTTTGTTTTCATTTGAAGCAACTTTCTCCAACTGGAGTCTGCATTTTTCCACTCCTTCACATGGACAAGGAGGTTAGAGTCTCGAAATGAGCTGAACAATGTTGACATTGCAACCATGCAATTCAAATTAACTTTGTCTTTTTTTCAAGTATACATACAAGCACATGCCCCCCTCCCCCCAAGCTGTTTGTATTTATTGTTTACTTGTTTGGTTTTAGGGCTGCATCTGACTTTTAGTGAAACGTTGTTGTTCAGGTCGCGTGGAAGATTTCACGTTCATGATACTGTTTCCGTGGAACGTTTGCGGTGGTTGCATTTTCACGTTTTTCCTTCTTGATCTCTTCCCACGAAGTCGTTACTCTGAGTATGTGTTGATGTAGGTTAGAGTCCAGGTAATGTGATACGCAAGGCAACAGTTACTCAAGCAACTGGATAAAATTTGGAAGACATATCCAAATTTCATCTATTAGCATGAGTAACTGTTGTTACCTTGGATGCTTTGAATAGGTGTTTTTGAATGCTCCAGTACGGTACTATAGAATTGTTTAAACTGCGAAATAAAACCATTACATTTAATGTACACTGATAGTGATAGATACTGAGAGAAGGCATGTCGCTGCAGGGTTGTTAACACTTGAACCAAAGCACGGAGGTGAACCCTAACTCCTATCCAGTAGTAAGGTGACTCTGAAACATGCTGGTTGATATCTCCTGAAATGTGGGAAATCCAAACTTCCCCTTGAAAGAAGATGAGATCACAAAAGTTGTATTGTGAGACTGAAGGTTCAGGTACTTGCAGAAAGTTTGAGCAAGTGAAATTTCTGGTAACTTACGTAGATAAAACATTGAAGGTAACAAATAGAAAAAGTAAACGGGTCTCAAGCTGTCATCTTGGCTGTTGGGCAGAGTTTGAGTTTATTCAGATCCACAATTGGCTACATTACAGCTACAGTTAGTGTTCGGTACACAGAAGTGGTCACCTGAGTCAACTCCTACCTTGGGAGCCCGACCTGCTAGGTCCCGACCTGCCTGGTCCCGACCTGCCTGGTCCCGACCTGCTAGGTCCCGACCTGCTAGGTCCCGACCTGCTTGGTCCCGACCTGCCTGGTCCCGACCTGCCTGGTCCCGACCTGCTAGGTCCCGACCTGCCTGGTCCCGACCTGCTTGGTCCCGACCTGCCTGGTCCCGACCTGCCTGGTCCCGACCTGCTTGGTCCCGACCTGCCTGGTCCCGACCTGCTTGGTCCCGACCTGCCTGGTCCCGACCTGCTAGGTCCCGACCTGCCTGGTCCCGACCTGCTAGGTCCCGACCTGCTAGGTCCCGACCTGCTAGGTCCCGACCTGCCTGGTCCCGACCTGCTTGGTCCCGGCCTGCTTGGTCCCGACCTGCTTGGTCCCGACCTGCTTGGTCCCGACCTGCCTGGTCCCGACCTGCTAGGTCCCGACCTGCCTGGTCCCGACCTGCTAGGTCCCGACCTGCTAGGTCCCGACCTGCTAGGTCCCGACCTGCCTGGTCCCGACCTGCTTGGTCCCGGCCTGCTTGGTCCCGACCTGCTTGGTCCCGGCCTGCTTGGTCCCGACCTGCTTGGTCCCGGCCTGCTTGGTCCCGACCTGCTTGGTCCCGACCTGCTTGGTCCCGGCCTGCTTGGTCCCGGCCCCGGCAGAGGATCTGTTCGGCAGCCAGGCAGGTCTTCCCGAGGTCCTAGACCCGAAACACACTGGGAAAATTTTCTGGATGTATATATATGGCCTCCGTCGGTCAGTATTCACCATGGTAAAATCCTAATTCACAACAGCCCTACAGCATTGACTATGGCTAAACAGCCCTATACGAGAATGGCAGTCTCTGCCACAAAAATCACATCTGTAAGCTGACTCAGTTCTGTTGCAAAGCTCTTTTCTGTGGATCCGCTTTTCTTCTGCGCTGTGCATCAGTCTGGCTTCTCCTGATTTGAGCTGTCTGGACAGTGTGCATCTCCACCTGGATGTATGACAACGACATAGTCTTTGACGTACGCCAACTTTTTTCCTGGGCGTTAATCGGCCCCATGCATTGTACAACAGGCATTCTTACGGCCCGTACGAGACTCGCGGGGCCGAATCGCACCCAGGGAAAAGGCTACGTATGTCAGAGACGTACTTTGTTGTCGCACGCCCAGAAAATTTTCCCAATGTGTATCAGATCCTAGATTAGCATTAGTCGGGATATGTCCCCCATCTGTTTTTCTGGTATTTCTCTCTAGAAGGCAGAAGTCATACTTTTTTAAGAATTTGTTCCAATAATTATATAAAGAAGTTAGTTTTTGACAAACATTTAAGCATTACATGCATTAAGCAAGAAGTTAGTTTGATTGAATCTTTATTTATTCATAAGGCTGCCTACCGTAAATCCAGTTCATTTTTCAGCGGGTTTATTTATACTTAAATCATGCAGCTTAAAGTTAAATGTGTAGTCTATGAGCAGAGGTGGTATATTTCATGTAAACTGTCTCGTTTGATAACTGAGGTTCTGAAATCCGTTTTGCTCTGTAGTGTGAGAACAATGTCAGCTACTTTAATTTCAACTTTTGCTCTCAAGATGTTGATATGCCTCAGAAAACTAATGTTGTGTGGTGGTACATTCTTGTGGATAGATAAGGAATGTTCTTTTTTTCTAAGATTGAGGTTGAAGTGATCCTACAAATACAGTTTAACAATGTTAAATTAAAATGCACCAGGACACTGAAATCTTAAATTCAGGGACACCGAAATCTTAAATACAGGGACACCGAAATCTTTAATACAGGGACACTGAAATCTTTAATACAGGGACACCGAAATCTTAAATACAGGGACACCGAAATCTTAAATACAGGGCTCCAAATTCTTCAAACACACCCAGTATTTCGAGCCCTGTAACATCATAGTATACTCATACAGATGTACATTGTAATACTGTACATACACATATACTAAACGCAGAACTAGAAGTACAATATTTACAACACATTCTTACATTAATCGTTCAAATTTGTATCACTCCGATACAAGACAAATTTCATGTCCCTTGCCAGCGTTCAACCAAAAGAAGGCTAGGCTAGGCAGGTTTTTGCAATGGTTGATCGGGTAAACAGAAACACAACTTTCATTTCCCTGGGCCTTTGACAAACTTTGCTTGAAATTGTGGAACTTTTGCACATGTAACAATGTACAATAACATGGTTGACCCCTGTAACTTGTAAGGGCAATGAAAAGGAGTAGAATTTAGGAAATTTGGCATGAAAACGTCGAAAATGTTTTTCCCCATCTTTATGTAATAAGACCTTCTGGTTTCTTCAAGCGTGTTGGTTACCGTTAGGTTTGGTCAAACCTTTTCTGGAATAACTAAGATTTCAACTGTTCATGGACAAAATGTCACACCCACATGGCGGGAAATGTCCAACATTACAAACACAAACATCTCACACACAGCAAGCCCTGCGGGAGCCTGGGAGATCTATCTATCTATTTATTTTTATATAATGACTATCAGCACAGTTAGCCTGGTACCCAGACTGTTCAAGGCTGTAGTAACACGTGAACGTTCCCTTACAGAACCCGAGGTGCGGCAGGACCTGCGAGGAGCCTGGGAGCTAGTTGATCAGTACAGTTAGGCTGTTTAGTGCTGTAAAAACATGTGTTAGTCTGGTACCCAGACTGTTTAGGGCTGCAGTAACACACGTGCGTTCCCTTACAGAACCCGAGGTGCGGCAGGACCTGCGAGGAGCCTGGGAGCTAGTTGATCAGTACAGTTAGGCTGTTTAGTGCTGTAAAAACATGTGTTAGTCTGGTACCCAGACTGTTTAGGGCTGCAGTAACACACGTGTGTTCCCTTACAGAACCTGAGGTGCGGCAGGACCTGCGAGGAGCCTGGGAGCTAGTTGATCAGTACAGTTAGGCTGTTTAGTGCTGTAGAAACATGTGTTAGGCTGGTACCCAGACTGTTTAGGGCTGCAGTAACACACGTGTGTTCCCTTACAGAACCTGAGGTGCGGCAGGACCTGCGAGGAGCCTGGGAGCTAGTTGATCAGTACAGTTAGGCTGTTTAGTGCTGTAGAAACATGTGTTAGGCTGGTACCCAGACTGTTTAGGGCTGCAGTAACACGTGTGTGTTCCCTTACAGAACCTGAGGTGCGGCAGGACCTCCGCGGAGCCTGGGAGCTAGTCCAGGTCGCCCAGTTCCTCCGGCTGTTCAGATACAAGTTCGGATTTGCCGACATCAACACGCAGGTTTGTTTGTTGGTTTGTTTGTTTGTTTGTTTGTGTATGGCAGGTATTTTTGGTTCTGGTAACTTTGGAATTTTAGTGAGATTCTGAGCTACTGTAAATGCAGAAGTTCGCGGTGGTTTGATGTTTGCAGTTTTCGCGGCGACAGTTTCACCACGAACTTAAAACCACCACGAATATTTTTGTCCAACCTTATGGCTGCCGCAAACTTAAAACCACCGCGAACACTCCATTTTTGCCTTAGCGAGAAATGAAAACCACCAAACTTAAATAAATTTACAGTATGCTATTTTTCGATTACCTCAATAACTGTTGTACATGCCTACCCTGTGGACCCTGTCAACATAAAATGGCACATTCCATATGCACTGACTTGTTACAGGGAGAAAAAGGGATGATAGCCTTTAGTTTTACTGATATAAGAACAGGGTGTTCCTGCAGTTATGTTTTAATTGTGTTGTTAGCAGGGTTCACCTACATATGTAAGTGTTATTGTTAAGCATTGATGTTATTAGGGGTGATGCTGATAGTCTTATACAGTAACTTGTTGTTTACAAACTGTTCACAGCTTTCTTTACTTTATCATGTTGTTTGCAATATCATTGCTACCACCTACACATGTACTATTGAACCATCCTGAAATGTCACAGCATATCAATTCAGAGTTCTGGTTTAAAACCTGGTTACTCCACTCCTTCCCTTTAGTCACTGATAACAGACAGCGGATGCCGTCTGAAACGTCTGTTTCTGAATTCTATCCAGTTGCTTGAGTAACGGTCATATGGCATTGCTCACAATATTGGTAACGGTGTTGTTGACATTGTTGTTATTGTTGACATTGTTGTTATTGTTGTTCCAGCGGCTCGAGGCAGAGCTACGTCAGCGTGAAAGCGTCCCGATAGCGGACACACTCGCGCGACTGCTGCGATACCTCTTCACACGCACAGATATCAGGTGGGTCATAGGTCAGAGTTCATACTATACCTCTTCACGCCACGACATCAGGTGGGTCAAAGGTCAGAGCTCATGCGATTCTTTATCACATGCAACGATATCAGGTGAGAACATATGTAAGTCAGAGCTGCCCAGCTGATTATAGCGCTATCGCGAACTCAACACCGCTGCAAACACCCCGTTTTCTCCTTACTGCAGACTAAATCACATGAACTTAGATATATTTACAGTGTCGTGAGATTGCAGAGGACTTTAGAGGCTGTAAACAGTCATATTTGGACCTGTAGGCTGCAGATGTGGGTTTTATTAAACATGAAATTTCCATAAACACAGACATCAAGCAGATTATGTCTGGCAGGGGATCATATGGGGGCCGTCACAAATGTTCATTTTCTCTCCCTTTAAGATGACAGTTTGTTATGCAACCTGCTTGGTTCTACCTATTATCTTGAAGTTAGCTTTTTGCAGTTACTAAGTTAGTGAAATTAATGGGTTAGTGAGAATTTTTGATTATTGATGTGATTTCTTAGAATTATTGCGAATGAGAGTTGCTATGTAACCAGTAGCATTATTCTAGTGTACATTTCGGCCAATCAGAAGGCTTATAGGAGTGCAGGTTTAACCAACCAGGGGGCCTGATACATGCAGTTTAACCAATGGGTGTCCTTGGAAGTTTAACCAATCAGGGGGCCTGATTTATCCAGGTTAACCAATGGGTGTGCTTGTTCCTCCAGGTTGGGCAGTTGGGAGGCTGATGTGAAGAGAGTTCTGTCGGAGACCGGCAGCCAATGGAAGCCCTTCGCTTCCGGGGCGCAATTCGCAGACATGGAGCCCTACCATCGGGTAGGTCCGCTGCACGGCTTATGTTGCTGTTGTTGTTGTTGAGTTTTATGTAGATCCACAATTAGCCTCATAAGAGGCTACTCTTCCTGTGGTCTTCACATTTATATTTACACATTACAATTAAAATATACAAAGGTATACAAAGTGGCAGTAGGGCACAAAATTAACATAGTTACAGTCCAGTACTTTACTGATTGTTGGCCATTGTTGTTATTGTCACTGACAAGCCGTGCCATGATGTGGTTTTCTTAGCAAACTAATATTAATTAGAGGTTGACCTCATGCTGATGAGCTGGTCCCCAGTTTTAATCATCAGTCTGGCAGGCAAATTAATGTCGGTAAGAAGGGACATGGCACTGCTGAGCCAGTCCACCTTGTAATTTATTCATTACAGACATGGGAAATAAAACAATGTCGTTAAAAAGTGACATGGTACTGCCAAGCCGTTCCCCGGATGTAACATATTCATTACAAATGTAGTCTCGGTTCCTGGCAAACTGATACTGATAAGCAGCTGACATGGCACTGCCGAGTCGGTCCCCTTGTGATATATATTCATGGAAAAGTCTGAGACGGGAAATGAAACTGCTGACATCAGCGCAGCGCCGAGTCTACAGCTCACGGCAGGCACAGGGTTACAGCCCTCCGGCAGCCGATATCGCTGCGTATCTCTGATATTTCTGCGTATGGGACAGGTTTCTGGGTAAGAATGGTATTTCTGCGTATGGGGCAAGTTTCTGGGTTTGAGTGATATTTCTGTGTATGGGACAAGTTTCTGGGTATGAGTGATATTTCTGCGTATGCGAGAAGTTTCCAGGTACGTATAGATACGAAAGATATTTCTGCGTATGGAACTAGTTTCTGGGTATGACAGATATTTCTGTGTATGGAACAGGCTTTTTGGGTTTGAGAGATATTTCAGCATTGACAGACATTTCAGGGTACAGGACACATTCTTTAGTATAAGAGACAGATTCAGTATGATAGTGTTTATCAGTATGACAGTAGCACAGTTCCAGTGTGATAACAGCACGTGTTGTTTTGTGCAGCTGGTGTTCCTGAAGGGTGTGTAGAACAGTATGACAGTAGGACAGTTCCAGTGTGATAACAGGACGTGTTGTTTTATGCAGCTGGTGTTCCTGAAGGGTGTGTAGAACAGTATGACAGTAGGACAGTTCCAGTGTGATAACAGCACATGTTGTTTTGTGCAGCTGGTGTTCCTGAAGGGCGTTGCGGACCACGTGTTCGAGGAGAAGGTCGAGGAGTTGTCGGAGTATCTGGATGACACGTACGACCCAGAAGACATGGTGAGCACTTTCACTTGTTCCTCAAGACGTGGTGAGCACTTTCACTTGTTCCTCAAGACATGGTGAGGACTGACCGTTGTTTGTAGAGTTGTTAAGACTGCAGTATGTGCAGTAATCACATGTTGTTATTTACCTGTTGTTATTTACCTGTTGTTGTTACTGACCTGTTATTGTTGTCTGCCCGCCCAGCGAGCCGTTCCCATTGGCCAGGACAGTCTGAAGAACACCTACTGGTACTTTGATGGTGAGTCCTCCTGGAGTCGAGCTTGTAGATGACTTACTAGGAGATTAAGACTTGGTGCTTCTAGGATGGTGGCATGTTTTATCTGGGCAACATTGTAGCACCTCCAAGTAGAAAACATACATTTTAGTGTGCATGCACAACAGCTTTCATTTTTATTAGGTTATTTTAGTGCAATCTACAATTCTATGCAAAGTACCCTGATGTTCTGTAGTCTTACTTTGTCCTATCAAGGTCATCTAAATGTTAAACTCTGTCCCCTTTAGGTCATGTGCAACCTAAATTTTGACCTCTGACCCCTATAGCCCATTTGTACATACCTGCTCTGTAACCTAAGAGATAACTCACACATCAAGGAAACAATAAAGAAGGCCAATAGGGTAGCAGCTGCATGTAAATCTACACTATACCATCATGACAACTTCAACCGGTTCGAGTATGGAGACACGTTATGGAAAAGTATAATCACACCGAGTATTAATTACGGATGTGCTACATGGGCCCCCTCTTCACTAAATGACACTAGAAAAATACAAAGTATACAATATCAGTTCGGGAAGTTCCTTTTCAAGGCCCCAAATGGAACATCTAAAACGGCCATTATGGGAGAGCTAGGATGGCTTCCAATAAACAAACTACAGGACAAGTTAAGACTCAAATTTTATGATAGGATACTCAGGATGGAAAACCATAGATGGCCAAAAATGATCCTTGCACAAATATTTGAATTAAGCAGACTAGGTAAGAAGATCCCTTGGAACTGGACGATCTACATGAAGAAACTGCTTACATCCATTGGCCTAGACCATATATGGTGCAATATTTCCCCTATTAATATGCATTGGGTGAAGTCCGCGTTAGATATACACAATTACACTTGCAGAGAGGAATTTAAAAATGACACTAAGCTACTTAAGTCCCCACTTACCGACCTGAAATATAACTCTAAATTCGAAAACTATCTGAAAGACTACTCACGCCCAGAATCATGTACACTAAAATTCAAGGCCAGGGCTAATGTCTTAGAATTAGAAGGGAGGAAACTAAGCTGGAAAAACTATAAAGGGGATGGTAAATGTAAAATATGCAACACGGGGGAAACTGAAACCATTGATCATTTCATACTAACTTGTCCGGGTTATCTTAAAGAAAGAACAGAAATGCTGTTACGTATGGAGAAGGATCTGTCCCGAAGTGGAGAAATGGAACCCTGGTATATGTTCATGAGCGGGAGCGCTAAAACCAAGCTGACATTCCTTCTAGGCTATGAAGGCCCCTCTGAAATAAAGATCGACACATACATTAAGACTTATCTGTGTAAGGCTTGGAAGATACGAAACTCGTAGGTAGCCCCATCAACGACAATCACTCTGTATCATGACCGGGACCTTTTCCTTCCTCTCCGACACCATACAGCTCTCACAAATTACTTTTTATGTTATGATTTACATGACTTAATATGCTTTATCTATAGCTAAGCGACATTATGTTCTGATCAAGACGTTAAGTTCTGTTCTATACGCTTTAATTTGCTTACATTATGTCCCGTTCAAGAATTTAAGTTCTGTCTTATACGACTTATTTTGCCTACGTTATGTTTTTGTCCTAGACCTTAAGCTCTGTTCTATACGACTTAATTTGCTTACATTATGTTTGAGTTCAAGGCTTTAAGTTTTGTTCTATACGACCTAATTTGCTTACAATATGTTTTGTTCAAGACCTTAAGTTCTATCTATATGACTTAATCTGCCTACTTTATGTTTTGTTCAAGACTTTAAGTTTTATTTTGTACGACTTAATTCACCTACATTATGTTTTGTTCGAGACTTTATGTTTTGTTTACACGACTTAATTCGCCTACTATCTTAAATCAAGCGACAGCATGTTCTTATACACGACCTTCTGTTATGACATATACGGATATATCATTATCACCATTACTATGCTATTGTTATTATGTATTGTTGTATTTATAATTGTCCATACTTGATTTGATTTGATTTGTAACGCACACGTGACAGGAAGCGTTGTGCCACCGATTTTAAGGTGAAATAAAGTTCAAAGTTCAAAGTTCAACCTGAGGGGGGAAGTTGGGGAAGGTCGTATCTAGGTCACCAAATGGCAGCCGCCCAGACCCTTAAGACAGGATGAGCATTGTTCCCCCCAGACCTGAGATTGTACAAGGAGACGGTCAGGAGGAAGGGGGGGAAGTTGGAGTGTGTCTGCAGCCCCCCCTCATGCTGCAGCACCCCCCCCCCCAAACCTCACCCCTCATGTGTAATAAGTGACCATTGTTCCCCCCAGACCTGAGACTGTACAAGGAGACAGTTGGGAGGAAGGGGGAGAAGTGGGAGTGTGTCTGCAGCAGTCTTAAGGAGTGGACTTCCTTCGTGAAGAAGTTCCGCAAGTCGTCGCACCCGCAGGAGAAGGAGCTGTACGAGTTTCTGCACGGCCAGCTGCTACCTCTGATCCTGGGGCCGCTACAGACCCTGGAGGGGATCTCTCAGGTAACACCCCCCCTCTAACTACCCCCCTCTAACTACCCCCCTACACACACACAGGTAACCCCCCTCCAGCTGTTACCTCTGAATAGTCTGATCCTGGGGCCGCTACAGACCCTGGAGGGGATCTCTCAGGTAACACCCCCGTCTAACTACCACCCTCTGGTAAAACCCCCCTCCCCCCTCCCCCCCTCTCAGGTAACAACACCCTTTAACCCTTTAACCTATCCCCCTTCAGGTAACCCCCCTCTAACTACCCCCATATTTACTATGTACAATAGTTGTTGCCAAGTTCTTCTTTATGTCGTAGCAAAGTCAGCATCTTAAAGATTGGGTTAAGATTGTTGTTCCTCCTTAGGGTATAAGAGTGAAAGTTAAGATTGTTGTTCCTCCTTAAGGAATAAGAATGAGAGTTAAGATTGTTGTTCCTCCTTAAGGAATAAGAATGAGAGTTATGATTGTTGTTCCTCCTTAAGAAGTAAGAATGAGAGTTAAAATTCTTGTTCCTTAAGGAGAGAGGATGAGGGGTAAGGAGGGAGGATAAGAGTTAAGATTGTTCCTTAAGGAGTGAGGATGAGGTTTAAAATTGTTGTTCTCTCCCAGGATGCTGACAGGAAGAGGTTTGAGACGGCTGAGTTCTTAAGGAGGGAGGATGAGGGTTAAGATAGTTCCTTAAGGAGGGAGGATATAAGAGTTAAGATTGTTCCTTAAGGAGTGAGGATAAAAGTAAAGATGGTTGTTCTCCCCCAGGATGCTGACAGGAGGAGGTTTGAGACGGCCGAGTTCTTAAGGAGGGAGGATGAGGGTTAAGATTGTTCCTTAAGGAGGGAGTATGAGGGTTAAGATTGTTCCTTAAGGAGAGAGGATAAAAGTTGAGATCGTTGTTCTTCCCCAGGATGCTGACAGGAGGAGGTTCGAGACGGCCGAGTTCTTAAGGAGGGAGGATGAGGAGGTGAACCAGGTCGTGCGACCTTCCCGCTACGACGGCAACAACATCACCCGACGCCGAGGGCCCCTGGCAGTTCCGAGCAGTACTGCAACCTCCGCCGCCTCAGTTGCCCCACCAGAAAATGCGGTAGGTTTAACGGCAGCGTTTCCTGTTGTCCTTTCTGAATGGGTTCCCTGAGAGCAGATCCTCTGACAAGGTTCTGACTGACCAGGGATGCCGCTAGGTCACCTGTGGCCACAGTCTTCAACTGTGAGCTGTCGGACAGTAATTTTGCCCCTCAGGAAGCCTTAGAATGCCCCCTTTTAACTAGAAAAACCCTGCTGAAAGGATTCTTCAGTCGTTCCCTATGTGTATCTAAGAATGTTGTAGAGGAATGTTGAAAGTTTTTACAAGAGTTTCTCAACATAGAAGTCCTGTATAACAACAGTGCCTCCCTCCCCCCCATCCCACCCCCAGGCTGAGACCCATGCGCTGGAATCAGAGCAGAACTCTGCCCAGAACGATCCACCTGAGAGGGAACCAGACGTAACCAGTCCAAACCAGTTCAGACCTGTTCCAACCCAGGATGGAACCGGTCCCAAACCGGATAGAACCAGTCCCACACCAGACAGAACCGGTCCCAGCCAGGACGTCACCAGTCCCAACCTGAACATAACCAGTCCAAACCAGGACAAAACCGGTCCAAACCAGTTCAGAAGCGGTTCCAGCCAGTCTCAGGAGGACACAGCTGGTTCTGACTGGTCCAGCGCTGACCTGCTGCCCGTCAAGCCCTCAGGAAAGAAGCGGAAACGAGAGACGTCGACGGATTCGCGGGACAGCAGTGGGACGGGACAGAGCGACACAAGCAAGGGTGACATGAGTAAGCCGTTTTCTGTCCCCTCTTTACTAGAGCTGTGTACCTAAACAAATTTTAGGTACAGGTACAGGTACATGGGTTAAGGTACAGGTCGGGACCTGAACCAGTACCTGAACTACTTGTTTGGAAAATGCTAGATTTTTGATAAGGACAAAAGCATGTTTGAACTGGTGAAAACATAATTTTTGATTGTGCCAGGTATTATTTTTATGAAAACACAGATGAAAATTTGACTCCAGCCATGCAAATGTGTTTTCTGTGCTTTAAAGTGGCTTTAGAGCACTGCCACGGTAATTTCATAGTAATTTTATCTGTCAAAGTGACCATCCCCTGAGTCAGGTCCAGTACCGATACAGCAGGGTCAGGTATTTTGGACCTGTACCTAATTCATTGTACCAGGTACTGTATCGGTACAGCGTACTGGTACACAGCTCTACTCTTTACGTAACCATGCCAGTAACTGTTCACTGTGACGTCACATACAGCCAGTAAACAATGATTTGATCACCTTAGAAAAGGAAATGTCAAGAGGGAATAATTTTGTTTCAAGGTGTGAGATTTAGTCATGAAAGAATGGTGTATGGTTTGCACCGATGCATATCTTTTGTGATTGAATAATGCCATTTCTGTAGAGTACAAACAGGAAATATTGCCTTGTTTCTGAATTGAATTGAAATTTCGTTTTTAGGATGTAAGGATTCCGGAGTTGCCAAAAGAATGACAAGGCAGGACGGGGAAAAAAAGTGTTTCAAATGTTGGTCCAACCCTGACGGTTTGTTTCAGGAACCCCTGAGCTGATGGGACCCCCTCCCGCGCCACCCCCCTCCAGCCTCCCCCCTGCTGCCGATGCCCCCCCTCTGCAGAACGTCCCAGCAAAGAAACAGCAGCAGTATGCCTACATCTTTTCTACGGAGCTGGCGAACAAGGCGAGTCTTACATAACTAAAACCAGCACACAACAAACAAACAAACAAACAAACAAACTATCAAGGTTCATAAGCTGGCGAACAAGGCGAGTTCTGTGGAGTAGAGTTTGTCACACATGAGTATAGAGGTTCATAAGCTGGCGAACAAGGCGAGTTCTGTGGAGTGTGTTGCACATGACTATAGAGGTTCAGAATCTGCTTCAAACAGCTCACAGTTTGCTGCAATATGATCCTTTTGTTATATGATCCTTTCGTAACATGATTCCCTCTGTAACTTGATTCCCTGAATTTGATACATCTATAATCCTTTCCTTAAGTAACATGATCCTCCTGTCCCCCTAGGCAGCAGAGGCCGTACTGCAGGGGCGAGTGCAGTCCATTGTGGCGTTCCACATGGAACACGTGACACGAGCACGGATCGACCGCGTGCGTCACAGCGAACAGGTGGGTTACGTCAGCTTTATTCTGCCTTGATTTATCTATTAATTAGCTTAGAACTGAATACCCCATATATTAGTAATGTCTAGATAATCAAATACTCCAAATTTCATATGCTGTTTCCATAGCAACAGCTGTTTCAGTTACAGTCTGTTAACCCATGGCAACAGCTGTGTCAGATGCAGTTTGGTAACCCATGGCAACAGCTGTGTCAGATGCAGTTTGGTAACCCATAGCAACAGCTGTATCAGATGCAGTTTGGTAACCCATAGCAACAGCTGTGTCAGATGTAGTTTGGTAACCCATAGCAACAGCTGTATCAGATGCAGTTTGGTAACCCATAGCAACAGCTGTTTCAGTTACAGTCTGTTAACCCATGGCAACAGCTGTGTCAGTTACAGTCTGTTAACCCATGGCAACAGCTGTGTCAGTTACAGTCTGTAACCCATGGCAACAGCTGACAGGTGCTCTCCCCATCTCTCCCCATCTGCAGGTGCAGTCTGGTAACCCGTGGCAACAGATGCAGGCGAGCCAGCTGGGGTTCGGGTCGGACCTGGGGCTGAACCCCTCCGCAGGGGGTCCGGCGCCCCAGCTGCCGTCCAAGCCGCCCCCGCCCTACCCGGGCAGCGCCACTCTGGAGGCGGGGGGGACGGAGGGCCTGACCCCGGAGCAGCTGCGGCACCGGCAGGAGCGGCTCATGACCATCCAGCGCATGCACAAGCTGCTGTTCCCCGAGCAGGCCCAGACAGCGCCCCCTAGCGACTCTCTGGCGGCGCAGCAGCAGCTCGACCTGGCCAGCCTGCAGGGACAGCTGCAAGGTCAGGCCCTGCAAGGTCAAGGCCAGCCGCGGCCCGGCATGCAGATTGGCCCGGCCCGACCTGTGGGCCCGGGGGGGCTCACCATGCAGCAGCCCAGCCCGGGAAACCTGCCCAACAACCAGATGATGTCACCGCATGGACTGATGACATCACAGGCAAACATGATGACATCGCAGGGTTGGAGTGACCCTTCCCAGGGTGCACCAGCCCACAAGGCGGCCATGATGGGGCTGGGGTCGCCGGGGTCGGAGGGCATGGGGTCGCCGGGGCAGCTGGGGGAGGATCAGATGTCGGCGGCGCAGATCGAGTGGCGGCGGCTGGAAGAGAGCTTCTACCGCGAGAAACGGAAACGGATGCTGGAGCAGCAGATGATGCGCGGCCAGCCCTACCCGGGACAGAGGTAACCTAACTTTCACTTTCTCACAGAGGTAACTTTCACTTTCACTTTCTTACAGCCCTCCCCTGGACAGAGGTAACACACTTTCACTTTCTTACAGCCCTACTTGGGACAGAGGTAACCCAACTTTCACTTTCACTTTCTTACAGCCCTACCTGGGACAGAGGTAATGCAAGTTTCACTTTCTTACAGCCGAACTGGGAAAAACTCCATACAAGAAACACCATTTCCAGGAAAAACTGTTTCCAGGAAAAAAAACTTGTTCAGGAAAGAAAAAATTTCCAGGGAATGCACTTTTCAGGAAAAAGGCTTTACCAGAAAATCACTTTCCAGGAAAAAACTTCTCCAATAACACACTCTCTGCTCCCCTTACAGGTACCCCGCTCCACAGCAGTTCTTACCTCAGGACTACGATGGCCCACCAGACGCCCAGGAGGCCTCGCAGACTATGCAGCCCCCGCCGCCCTACCAGGACCTGGCGCGGTTACCGCGACAACCACGACAGCAAACCGGCTTCTCTACCTCATTTGGCGAGCCCTACGCGCTGCAGTCCCAGCCACAGGCACAGGGGGCGCCCCAGGACAGACACCTGCTGCTGCAGTCCCAGTCCCAGCCACAGGGGGCGCCCCAGGACAGACACCTGCTGCTGCAGTCCCAGTCCCAGCCACAGGGGGCGCCCCAGGACAGACACCTGCTTCTGCAGTCCCAGTCCCAGCCACAGGGGGCGCCCCAGGACAGACACCTGCTGCTGCAGTCCCAGTCCCAGCCACAGGGGGCTCCACAGGACAGACATCTGCTGCTGCAGTCCCAGTCCCAGCCACAGGGGGCGCCCCAGGACAGACACCTGCTGCTGCAGTCCCAGTCCCAGCCACAGGGGGCTCCACAGGACAGACATCTGCTGCTGCAGTCCCAGTCCCAGCCACAGGGGGCGCCCCAGGACGCCCCTAACTTCAGTATTAGCCAGCAGCTGCAGGAAAGGGCGCGGCTGTCGGCCCAGCGGGAGCAGCTGCCGCAGTACGCAGCAGGTCACGCAGCAGGCCACGCAGCCGGTCACGCAGCCGGGCAGCCACACCGCTTCATGTACCCCATGCAGGACCGCCCTCGCCCGCAGGTCTGTATCTGTGCAACTGGTGGAACCATGTAAAACCGGTATAACGGGTTTCGTCTTGTACAGCCGGTCTATCCGGTAGAACCATGCATAACTGCATAACACACAAGCTTCTGTATCTGATTATGATTTTGATTATAGTTCTAACAGAAACAAATTTTGGAATGCTTCAATCCTGGGTTAATTAGTCTGATTCCTGTAATGACGACTCGTTCTTGTTTCTTCTTTTCTGAACAGGTCTCCCCTTCACAACAATCCGCCATGCAGAGACTGATGATGTCACAGCAGAGTCTGATGATGTCACAGCAGGGACCGATGACATCACCGGGCATGATGTCACCGGAGGGCTCAAACGGAGGTCTGCTGATGGAGTTCCCGCGAACCGGCGCCGACCGGAACACACGGCCACGACCGCAGTCTGCCACCGGGAACGACATGATGTCACCTAACTCCGTAGCCAGCCCGCAGGGTCAGAGGCCACTAGGGGTCAAGGGGCAGAGTTCAGGTGCAGAAGACACCCCCTCAGAGAGCAGCCAATCGAGTCAGCAGCTGCTAGACCAGCCGGAAACCAGCAAGCCGAGGTCTAACCAGCCGCCAACATCCCAGAACCAGCCCCAAACCAGTCAGCATCTGCAAAATCAGCCCCCAACCAGTCAGCATCTGCAAAACCAGCCCCAAACCAGTCAGCATCTACAAAACCAGCCCCCAACCAGTCAGCATCTGCAAAATCAGCCCCCAACCAGTCAGCATCTGCAAAACCAGCCCCCAACCAGTCAGCATCTGCAAAATCAGCCCCCAACCGGTCAGCATCTACAAAACCAGCCCCAAACCACAACCCAACCCTCGCCCAGCCAGCCGATGACGCCCCAGCCCCCCTCCAACCAGGCAGCAGCCAACGCACCAGCTACCAGCCGGCCTGGGGCAAGCCAGCCACAAACCTTTGCCCCCACGACCTTCGCCCCCACGACCTTTGCCCCCAGCTCCCTGCAGCAGCTGGAGCAGCATTTCTCCAAGCGGTTCATGCCGGGTTTCGACGAAGCGCCCTTCAGCAAAACCACGGCAATCACCACCACTAACGCCCTGACAGCCGTGTCCACTACCGTTACCATGACAACTGTGGCTGTGTCCAGTCGCACTGGAACCTCGGCTTCCGGTGGTTCTGTTGCCACGGTGCCCAAGTTCAAGGCTCCCCCTCCCCCGACTAACGGGGTGAAGCCCGTGCCCAGCAGTGAGACCGATAGTGTGACGTCCCCCGCCAGCTCAGAGACCAGAACTCTGTCGCCTGCCGTGTCATCGCCAGCACAGGTCAAAGGCCAAGGGTCAGCGGAGGGAGCAGGGCAAAGTTCAAAGCCCATGTCCCCAGCAGTGAAGTCGCCTGCAGTGCCCCAGGCTGCCCAGCAGGGGTCCTCGCCAGCCCCCGTGCCGTCGCCCAAACCGAGACGGCAGCCATCGCCGGCCATGGTTGCCTCGCCGGCGGGGAAGTCGCTCCGCTCGCCCGCCCCGGGGTCGCCCTTCGCCCAGCCCCTCAAGTCACCCCTGGAGAAAAAGTCCCCAAAGATTCCGCCGCCATTGAAGTCGCCCTCCGAGGTCAAATCTCCCATGATGCCTCAGCGTCAGTCGCCAGGACTGAGGTCTCCCACAACTCCTCAGGAAACGGCCAGCGGTGTTC
Source organism: Branchiostoma lanceolatum (assembly GCF_035083965.1). Lineage (NCBI taxonomy): Eukaryota > Metazoa > Chordata > Leptocardii > Amphioxiformes > Branchiostomatidae > Branchiostoma > Branchiostoma lanceolatum. The sequence continues at coordinate 15,909,755 of NC_089740.1, forward strand.
CGAACTCTCCCGCTGTGTCCATCAAGTCCCCCGCAGTCCTTAGGTCTCCCAGCATGCCCAGCAATTCTCCCATGATGCAGCAGGTGAAGTCGCCTATGAGGCGGCAGGAGAGCTCCCCCGTGGTTACCATGGTGAGGCAGGAAATACCCAAAACCTTACTGCCCGAGAGGTCACAGGTCATCCCCACTACGATGCGACCTCTGTTACCAAGGCAACCACAGCAGCTGGACACCATGAGTCAAGGTCAGAGGCTAGCCATGATGGCAGGTCAAAGTGCAATGTTAGGTCAAAGTTCAATGGGGCCACAGATGTCAGTATCCGTAGGGCAGTTCAGCCATCAGATGAGCGGTTTCCCGCGGCAACCATCGCCAGGGCAACGGCAACTGATGGGCCGCCCAGCGCAGTACTTGGCCCGTCCTTCAGGGGGCGACTTGGAGAGCCAGTCGCGAGGGAACATCATGTACTCGCAGTCGCAGCTGGTGCAGATGCAGGCTCGCTACATGGCCGGCCTGAGGCAGGACACCCCCGCCGCAGCAATGGTACCGCCTGGGCTGAGACAGGACACTCCAACCCCAGCAATGGTACCATCCGGGCTGAGACAGGACACCCCCGCTGCAGCAATGGTACCTTCCCAGCCCAGGCCTACCTTTGAACCCCAGACCCCTGTGGAAATCGGACCAAACACGGAGTTCGCGCTGGCTTTCCAGAAACGGGGGCCCCCCTCCCCCCCTCAGAACAGGTTCCCCAGCCCCCAGCAGCCACACCCCGGGGATCCAAGATATCCCCACCCCGGGGACATGCGATTCAGTGAGCCTCAACAAATAATGGATGCAAGATATCACCACCCTGATGACAGGTTTACCCACCCAGGGGATACTAGGTTACCCCACCCCGGGGACAGTAGATTTACCCATCCCGGGGACACCAGGTTTCCCAATCCAGGGGAGAACAGGTTTCCCCACCCAGGGGAGAACAGGTTTCCCCACCCAGGGGACAGCAGGTTAACCCACCCTGGTGACAACAGGTTTCCCCACCCAGGGGACAGCAGGTTTCCCCACCCCGGGGACAACAGGTTTCCCCACCCTGGGGATATTAGATTCCCCCATCCAGGAGACAGCAGGTTCCCTCACGCTCAGCAAGGTAACCAGAGATATCCCCACCCAGGGGAGAGACATCCCCACCCCATGGACAGCAGGTTTCCCCACCCCGGGGATGGCCGTTACGTGCCGGGGGAGGGGCGGTACGTGCCCGTGGGGGAGGGGCGGTTCATGGCGGCGCGGATGGCCGGGATGCTGCAGGATGGGCTGGAGGAGGCGTCTCTCATGGACCGCTCCGTCGCGCTGCAGAACCTACAGAACATGCTCGGCCCCCCGCGCTCCGTCGCAGAGTCGCTTAGCAACAACATGGAGGCGTTTCCCGGACAACGGCAAATGGTGGAAGAGATGAGGTCGCAAGAGGCAGTGCAAAGCATGTTGGGAAGGATGATGCAGTCCCACAATGCCTTGGGAAATGCTCCCATGCAAAAGTCTGGCATGTCTGCTGGACTTTCCCATGGTGCAATGCAAGGACCTCGGATGACCCCACCATACAGTGCAGCGGACGGCAGCATGGCAGCAGGTCAAGGTTCAGTGGCGGGTCAAATGTCAGTAGGTCAAATGTCCCCCGGGGGTCTGATGTTCAAAGCGCCGGTGGCAGTGGGGGAGGGTGGCATGGGCGGCCCCCGGGGGGTGGGGGAAGCCCCCATGGGCCCCATGCAGGACATCCAGCAGACCAGGAAGGCTCAGCGCTTCGTGTTGCCCACGGAAACACCAACCAGAACTCTGCAGTACTTTCCCGCGGGGAAGCCGGAGCGCGCGCCGCACCCCGGCATGATGCAGCCCGCCATGAGCGTGCCGAACCTCTCGGCCAATCAGGAGCCGCAGAAGAGGATTTCCTTCTCGGAGGAGAACCTGATGCAGGCTGGGGGCAGAGCAATGAACCCTGGGTATCCTGCAATGAACCATGGGTACTCAGGCTACCCTGGACAGTAGGACTGACTCATTATTGGTGCAGGGGTGCAGGGGGAAATGTTGCCATATCCAGTGAAAATACAAAGAGCAGGACATGAGATATATTTGTACATATGTGTTTTGCAGGGCATGATGGGTATGATGGCCCTCTGTATGACCTATGACATTGTTGTTCCATGAAGTTTTGCATGTATTCTGGCCGTGGTGTGGACCGGCGACCTCTGACCCTGTTTGACCTGTCCTGCCAACTGTGATGTCACGTTACAGACCTGACCTGACCTGACATCTGTATCTTATATTTTACTTTCCAGGAAAAAGAAACACATGTTGAGGAAAGAACCCTTTCCAGGAAATACTCTTTCCAGGGGATAAAACTCTTTATAGGAATCACATTCCCAGGAAAAAACACGCTTTTCAGGAAGAGGAAACATGCTTTTCAGGAAAAAGACATTTCCAGAAAAAACACTCAAAAAAACAAGAAACACACTTTTAAGAAACACAATAGCCAGGAAGCATTCTATCCAGGAAAAAACTTTTTACACGACACACTTCAAACATACAATGTATCCATCCAGTATGCAGTATAGGTTGTTTTTAGATGGAAAAAATCAAACAAAGAATTCCAAAATGCTGAATTATAAAGATCTTGTGAGAAAAGTCTCAGATTTCGCTCAGAAAGTACTGACGTCAGGTCAGGTCAGGTTAGAAATTTGATACGTGAATTTCTGGCCGCCCAAAGATGCAGCTAAACCGGCTTTTTCAGCCATCAGTTTTGTAGCAGTGTGAGGGTCCAGTCAGTGCAACAGTGGACGGGCGGGGTTTTGGCGACGCCACAGAGGCGGGACTTTTTGTTGTTCAGGTGGTTTTGTTTAAGGTGCCTTTTTACTGACATTTTGGGCCTCTATGAGGTCGTGTCAACTGTGCCATATATGGGGTGGGAGGGGTCGGTTTGTGGTATATTGTATGATGGAATATACATGTACGTATCATTGCCAAAGTCTACTGTATTCAATAAGGGGAAAACTTGTACACTGCCATACAAGGGAGCTCTTCGGAGAAATTGTCATCAGCGAGTTTTAGTCGGTTCAGTTTCCAATTTCGGTTTGGGATTTTATTTAACTGATTTTGTTTTTGACTGGTGCCGACACCATTTTGGGTCGTACCAAGTTACTCCTCGATTCTCTAACATTTTAGAATACAGATTTATCGAGAGGAACCAGAGACGGCGATTTTCACCTCCTTAAACTCTACCAACATTGCTGCTTGTTTTGGGCCATGTTATTTGGTCGTTTTGGGTCACCAATCTCACCATCAACGTAGTTCTGAACCATGAAAGCATTTTTGGGTCTCGTTAGATGCCCTTTTGGGCCCACCATTGCCGCAGATTTGGGTTACACCGTAGAAATATTTTTGGGCGACTGGCCAAAAGTTTTGCCACCCATTTTTACCCCATCAGTGTTATTGTCAAGGTCAAATGAATTTTCGCACAATGTTTGAAGGTTGTCTGTAGGCTGGACATTCAGATGGGAATCTCCCACGGGGGGGGGGGGGGTCATGTTCAACCATGGGGGGGTCAGCGGCAGACAGGCAGGTTTATGGTCAGTCCCGTTAAAGTTACTATCTGCAACCCCCTGCTCCACAGATTACATTGATTGATGCATAGCTCACGGGAGGGGGGGGGGACTTGCCTCACAGCAGGCAGAAGGGCAGGCAGGTCTATGCAATACTTGTGGGTCTCATGCTAGTGTTTCCTCACTGCTGAGGTATCACACTAGTGTAGGTTCATAGCTGAGGCATCACACCAGTGTTTGCTCACAGCTGAGGGTCTCACACCAATGTGGGTTCGCAGCTTTGGATATCATACCAATGTTGGTCTGCATTGGGGCAGATATTTTCTATTTTTGTCAGTTTCTTGAGTTGTAAATGTTTCTTTTATCTTTTGTGGTACGGAGATGTTTATGTACAGTGGGGTGGGGACAGGACCAGGCTCCCCTGGGGTGGGGACAAGAAGCTCCCCTGGGGTGGGGAAAGACGGGCTCCCCTAACAAGTACTAAAGTCGGTAGGTTCTGTGGTAGGTCTGTACGTAGAGCTAGCGGAAAATCTGCAATATATGATAGGGAACAAGTTGTGTTACATACAAACTGTTTTCACGTTGAAATGTTCTTGTTTAAATCCTGTATAACTTTTGAGAGAAATACAACATATCTTGGAGGAAATATGCTCAACTTCAGCAATAAAGACTCTTTATATCACTACTGACGTGACGGTTTATTGTCCCGTTTAATCAGAACAGAAAGTTTCAGCTAGATGCAGTCAGGGCTTATTCCTTTAGCCTAGGGATTCAGGGCCTAACAATACACATGTATATAAGCAATTTGAATTACCAGTACAAATGATTTGAAGCCGAAAGAAATAGATTATTCACGAAAATAACTGAAATCTCTGTAAGCTTTTCTAGATGAAGAATTTGACAAAGTATTATTCCTTCTGAAATCATCGAACCCACTCATCATCGAAAGTGTCGGACTTTATTTGCCGCTGCTTCCAAAGAAGAAGCCAACCCCTGCATTAGTGTCGTAGACATAGAAACGTTCGTCGCTGGTATCTATTTTTCACCTGATGTTCGTACGTCGTCATAAACTATTGTCAACTTTCAATTATCCTACGGGCATGAATTTGCAATTGTTTGAACCTTTGTTTACTCATAATAAGCTCAAAGCGGCACGCTGGCCGCTTTTCATTGAGGTCAGGAGGAAAGGGTCAGATACAATATAACAGAGACACACAGTCAATAAACTTATTGTTATTTAACATTCCTTACATTTGGAACCGCATTATTTAATTGTTGCTGGCAAAATGCCGATACGTTTGGGACCGAATTGTATCGGTAACAGCTGGCTTCAGTGCACAGTGAACCACCGAGTATTGCCATCGATGAAGATGACAGTCATCGAAACGTCGGCTTGTGTTAAATACGTGATCGAGAATAAAGAACTTTGTTAATCAGTTATTCTCCAACCTGGTGAAGTTATTTACGGAGGGGTAATTCATAACGCTGAACCATATCATAGTGACGTTTACAGCTGCCCCCTACCGGTCTGACTGAGCACTGCCGGTACGTGTGCCCTGTAACCATGTTAACGGTGTTTACTTGGCCGCACGGCTGAACTCGGGCGTCAGAAATAAATAATTCATGACGTCACCAGAGGGTTTCTGATTGCTTCGCGTACCCGCTAAACCGTAATCTCCAGGCAGATCTAACGGTGGCAAAGACCGGATCCAACTGTCAAAATGAGTTTTCATAGCCTCACAAGAACTCCTTTTGCTAGCTGGATACGGTCTTTGCCCCCGTAATGTCTGCTTGGAGATCAGCTAAACCGCAACGCACCAGGTTTGTACTGTAGGTAGGTACAAGTCGCGTATACTATTGTACTACAGGACTAGCGACAGACTAAAGTTTGATCCACTCACACCGGGAAGGTATGAGTTCGATAAGCGTGTTGGGTTCTTTAACGTCCTTGAGGTGTGGCTCTCCTCAGACACATCTAGATAACGTCCCTAACCAAAGCTGCATACTCATTTTAACCTGCGTCGAGTGAGGAAATACAATTAAATGTAAGTGTTAATTAGCCTGAGTGTCATCCTGTTTCAGTTCCAGGCTCTACCTTCTTGGTGAAGGTAGAGCGTAGAGCCTGGAACTGAAACAGGATGACACTCAGGCTAAGTGTTAATTACGTATACTGTAAAGTGCCTTGCCCTAGGGCACACCGGTACCGTTTGGGCCTACTAGCCTAGGGACTCGAACCCAGAACCTTTCTAAGTAATCAACCCTTGTTGATTGCTGTTCGAAAAAATCCTTTGCCCTATATTTACCTGACATTTACCTGACCTTTTGTACATATTTGGCGGACGCGTTAATATTAGATGTGTTAATGGATGGTGACGTCATTGGCGGGAAAGTTACCAAATGTGTTAGTAAGTTGGAAATGTCAAGGGGGCTGCAATGCACTAGAAGTGCTGTTAAGAAGGTTTGTTTCAACATTTGCATGCTTTAGTGCCCCCACCCCACCCCTGCACTTTTCGTATATTTTTTTCAATATTCACATATGTATATATGCTTATAAGAAGCCCTCTTCTCGAGGAAATGGAGACAAAAAGTAAACAATAACAATGAATCAAAAACGCGACATCATCAAAGTATACAAACCTAATTCTGTACCGTTGCTTGAAATTTGAGGCCTTTGTTTTTCTGCCGAGGCTGGTATTTGCTATGGAAACGAAACGTTGACGTTAAAATCGCGGCTCTATTTTCAGACCTGTACATTTTTAATTTCCTGCTCTAAAAGCTTTTCGGAAACTCCAAAAGCGAAGATTCGACTCCTGGGCAACTGCGGCAATGACGTCACCGCGGTTGCTATGGGAACCGCCAATCACCGCCCAGTCTTAAAGTTTCCCACCAATCAGCGCTCAATCTTCCGAATGACGTCACTGTTCAAGAAACACATGTAGTCTGAGCGTGTAAGACGTTGCTATGGCAACCAGGACGCCTGGAGGTCACGTGTCAACAGGTGTGTCGGCGGCTCACCTGTGCGGCGCTCCTGACGTTCCCACCTGCCGTCAGGCGAGGGGTTTAAATCCAGGCGCGCCGCCGGGAGCGTCAGACGAGACTGGAGAGCCGTCCTGACGTCACGCCCTGCTGTCCTGACGTCATGCTTAGCCGAGTTGGAGTCGTGCTTCTGCTGGCGGGGTTGAAGCTGGAACAGGTACGCTGTTAGCCTCCACCAGGCCTTCCTACGGGATAGGTACGCTGTCAGCCTCCACCAGGCCTTGCTACGGGTTAGGTACGCTGTCAGCCTCCACCAGGCATTCCTACGGGATAGGTACGCTGTCAGCCTCCACCAGGCATTCCTACGGGATAGGTATACGCTGTCAGCCTCCACCAGGCAGTCCATTATACTGGATACGGATCTTAGAATTCGGCAACGGGGAATAATTGGACGAAGAGTCAGTCCGCGAGAAGGTTTTACATTTCCCCTCCGAATTAGCTATAGGTTGTCGTGATATATATGATAGTGGTAGGGTTGCAGCCGGAACAGGTCAGCATGTAGGATAGACTGACGATTTCTCACGGCATTATCACTGACAGACTGAGGAAAGATATTTGAGTGGATGCGTGCTATCTGAAACTTCTGCCCATTTACGGGGTCTGTCCCATTGCTTGAGTAACCTTTACCGATTCCTCCCCTCAGGCCAGCGCTCTCCCCGCCGCCCAGCCCCGGCAGGACCCGGACCCGTTCCGAGAGGGGGAAGGTAAGGAAACCAGCACTGCAAGTTACCCGTTACATCTCATGTACTTGTGGCTAACGAAAAAGGCGGCATGCTTCAGAGGTTCGACCGCTTTACTTTACCAGTAGTCACTCGGTCTGCCGGTTCATTCTAGTGACGCTGAAGGAAAGTGATGGATGTCACCTTAAACGTCAAGAAGTAATCTCCGAATCTTGTCCTGTTGTAGAGATTGAATAATATTGTCTAAATAAATCACTGCAAGTCAGTCAGAAACATGTTAGTTTTATACATCACACTTTATCTCCCTTCATGTTGTACGCGTGAGCCTACCGGAGCGAGCTTAACTTAACTCTAAGTTATACATCAGAGCTTTAGAATTGTTTGTTCACTATCTGATGATCTCTGATTAGTCGCATTCTTTTTCAGTGAAGCGGCAGTTTCAAGATCCCCAGGAGAACCTCGGCAACGGCTTTCCTGGCAAGCGGCAGTTTCAAGATCCCCAGGTGAATCTTGGCAACAGTTTTCCCGGAAAGCGGCAGTTTCAAGATCCCCAGGAGAACCTCGGCAACGGTTTTCCCGGAAAGCGGCAGTTTCAAGATCCCCAGGAGAACCTCGGCAACGGTTTTCCTGGAAAGCGGCAGTTTCAAGATCCCCAGGAGAACCTCGGCAACGGTTTTCCCGGAAAGCGGCAGTTTGCCTGTTACCCGGGCAGCGGCTGTGAAGGCGCGGGCGAAGGATTTCCCGGCTAACGGCAGCCGGCTTTAGACCCACAGCAAGACGACGGCGAAGACCCCCTCCCCCCCTTACAATCGCCTTTGAATGTTCCGTAAGGTGAAACCACTGCGTCATCAACCATTCATCGTCCCTCAGGCTGCTCGTAACGCGACACCTAGCGTGCTGTGTCCTAAGTGCAGAGTTTGCATCCCGTTGTAGAAAACTTTCCTTGTAACTCGCCTGTTCGAAGACCCTGTTCTCCGTAGTGTGACTCTTCACGTTGTTCACATCTCCTGTGTGCCGATGACGCGGCAGGGCGCCGTCCATATAACGGACGTTCCTGCTGCTTTTCCGGCACGGCACACTCTCCAAGCAGAGGTTGGCGGGGAAGATTGTGTCCTTCTTCAATTGCCCATTTTTAGTCCAAAAACTGGGCATATGATAGGAAGGTCACAATCTTAACTTCCCCGCCAACCTCTGCTTGGAGAGTAGCTCTTGATGTGTCCAACAGTTTCTACTTCTGCACTTCCTCCGCTGTGACGTAATAAAGCATGGCATGAACAGTGCTGACTGGGTGGACTTTTGTTTTTGGCTCGCCTCTGGGTGTATGTATATGTGGGTATGTATATATACGTGAGTGTGTACATATGTGGGTATGTACATTTACGTGAGTGTGTACATATATGTGGGTATGTATATACATTTGTATACGTGTGTGTGTGTGTATATGTGGGTATATATACGAAAGTGTTTGTGCATATGTGCGTGCGTGGATATGTATACTGTATATAGAAACACAAAGTAGACTGAACCACAAATAACACGTATTCTGTACTCCTGATGTTAGATATAACTTATATGAACAGTTCAGCAAAAGATTCAACTCGTCAAAAGGAAAGCGGATAAGGTCTCCAAGCAGATGTTGGGGTAGAATATCGTGATGTGACGGCCGGGCTTCTCCGATAGTCCCTTACCCCATATAACCACATGAGCTGTTGACTAAAAGGCCAAAGTTCTCAAAGGAAAGCGAATAAGGCCAATGTATATCCTTAACCTACTTCTAACGTGAAAATATGATGTATACATGAATGTAGGCGGCGCTTCGACGGGCGGACATGGTGTTACATGGGCTTCTCGCGCAGTGCCTGAATATCGACCCTTTATATGTCAAGAAGGGTGTTACAAGTAATTCTAGATGTTTGTAAAGATGTCTCGACCTTTTTGGGATAGTTTTTACTGGCTTCTTCACTCAATTTCTTGAACATATTCACATTTCATAAGTCGGGACTACATACCCTATCATAGCCTCATCTGCAGTACCGCTCTCGGCCGCCCCCAGAAAAGTGGCTAAAACGCCCGTGAAATTGCCAAATTTCCGTCTTTTCGGGAATGAAGAAATGGTGAAGGCTTGCAAAGGGTTTTGCTTGTAGGGGTTTATTTAACATTATTTCTATTAATGCGACAATTTGAAATCAAGAATTACAACATTTAAGCCATTTCTCAAACAAACCTATGGAATATTACGTGGTAACTGAAACGTTTCCTTTCCAATTTACCAACAGAAGTGGTCAAGTGTGAATTTCCTTTGAAAGGCTACCACGTCCACATTTTATTTTGTGAAACAAGAAGACGCTAACGAACAACTTTCACGGTGCTTCTGTGTTCTGTTAGACAGTTATTCATTTTATCTTTAAAAGCGTAGAAGTGAGTGTGAAGTTTTTGTGGGTGCAATATAACCTTGGGCGCAGGGAGGAGCTGTTAGACGGGCTCTGGGCTGAATTAACAGATTTATCTACTTATTTATTTATCTATTGGTTTGTGTAGATGTTAGTCTGCTACAGCGTCTTCTGAAACAATACAACCTACCGTTGCCTCCCGATGGAAGACAATTATAAGGAGTTATTGTTTATCATACCGTATTCCGACTTTGTTGTATCAAACACGTATAGCAGTCACCTCTACATCTCCTACTGACTCGCGTTCGTACCTAGACATAACAATGCATGTTCATTCACGTAACTAAATCTCTTAGATACCAGCAACACGATATGATGAAGTGGTAGAGGGAGGGGTGGAGTTAGTGTGCTGAAAACGTGTCCCGCCGGGGCGACTTTCTCGGGAGTCGCGGCGTCTGGAACCGCCACACGACGGCACAGAAACCGCCTCTCTCGCCTTTCCTATAACTGAATAATCATCGTTCTTTTAACTGTGTTTAAGTCTGTGAACTGATAAGCTTACCTTTACCTAGGCTTTACCAAACTAGCATATGAGTAACAAAGTAGATAGTTTCGCAGAATATCTCTTCCATAAAATCTGTGAACTTATCAGCTAGTTTGGTTGAAATCGCCAGCTTTGCAAGCAAGCATGGCTCCAGTATAAAAATGGATACACGTGTTGTTTCATAAATGAGCTCGTGAGTAAAACATAACCTTTAGGTTGTGTCTGTTAGTCATTTAGAGTCGTGTCTGATTTGTTGTTTATGATTTTACATAATCTCATATAGAAAAGTCGTCTGATAATTCAGACTCGAACAGTCAAAAGATTATATGAAACCCTGAACATGACATAAATAGCCCAAAAGATGATTGCATGTCTACCCTCCCCTAGGCCCTATGAGTCTGAGATGTCTTGTTTATTGTTTTACAGAATTTACCCATTATATAACAACAAAGTAGATAGTTTCGCAGAATATCTCTTTCATGAAATGACAAAACGGTGAATGCTTCGGGAGTCATTATCATAATTTATTAATCTGATATGGCTGTCAGATGATCCCTAAAGTTTTTTTTATCGGAAATGCATTTCAAGATTTGAATGTTGTACATTATGATGTACTGGTATCACAGTAGTAGTTTATCCACGTAGTTTAGCGGCTCTTGTTGCTGGAATACTAATATTACCCGGATGTTTCATGAACAAGACCACAAACAAACCTTCCAGCGACAAGGGCTTGAACTGTGAGAGCTACTCGAGATATCGGAAGTGCGAATCATGTCTTTCTTGCTAAATGACAGCTAACAAGAGTTAAAACGAGTCGGGCGCGTCAAGACGTGAAGCAAGCCTGGCAAGAGGGCGAAGGCGTTTCCTTTATTTCAGCCTCCTTAAAGAAATGTTATGCCAGTAAAAATTACTGCCCTAAAAGGAAGAATAAGAATACATAACAGTTAAATTTGTTGTTCTTTTCTTTTCATCAATGTCTCTTTTTCCGAATCTTACCTAACCTAATCTAACGTGTGAAACGGGTTCAGGTCCAAGACGAGGCCATATGTCTTAGGCACTTGAGCTTCTTTAAGGAATTCGAAGCTACCGGGCTTCTCTGACAGTTCCTTACCCCATATGAGTGGATGAACACTTAAGTAAAAGGCCAAAGTTCTCAAGAGAGGCAAATGATGTTCTCAAATGTCCTAGAATTGATTATTACGGATAAGACTTGAAGTGTACATGAATGTAGGCGGCGCTTCGACGGATGTGAAATGAGCTCCACCCAGCACTTACAAATCGATCCTTTCCATGCCGGCGCGTGTTTTGTGTCTCACAAGTAATTCAGCATGTATGTAAAAGACTTCCTAGTCGGTTTGGTCGAGTGTTCATAGCCTTTAAGTGTAATGCTTGGAATATTATCGCGTTTTAAAAGACGGGAGTATATCCCCTATTGGAGCCTAATCTGCAGTACCGCTCCCGGCCGTATCGGGAAAAGTGACAAAGGAGACCGTCAAATTGCCAAATTTCGGTCTTTTCGAGAATGGGGAAATCGAGAAAGACTCGCGAAGGGGTTTAAAGTTTTCAATGCTTATTTGACCTTGACTAGACTACTTATCTAAGAGATTTCGACACAAATTGAATTGGATACAGAACTTTATTATATATTGCGCGATAATTGCTATTACAATGTATGGCAACATGACAATTGAACTATTTCTAATATCTAACAATTGTAAAGAACTTATCTAATATGTAGATAACAGGAGACAATCTATCTAATAGTGTGCGTGCTAATGCTCCAGAGCAGTAGGTTGGTAATGATACAGTATGCGGCGTCAGGAATGTGTAACATTGTCTCGGTTTTTCAAAGCGTTGCATATAGATCGGCCGGCCTATATATACGTAGATATATGAACATGATAATATCATATCAAATATCTCTGTCTTGGTATGTGGTAATATTGTATCGGACTTATAACCATTCAGTCGATTGAAACAACTTATGTCGGTAGGTCATGAATCCTATCCAATATGATGTTGTCATGCGCTATTCATATATCCACCTACGGTAGGCCAATTTATATACAACTCTATGCAAAAACGAGACATTATTTTACATTCCTGACACAGAATACTATCATCGTCACCATCATTACATTGTATACTGTTTTAGCCATTAGAATGCACATTATTAGATCGATTGTTACTCATGTTGTAGATGAGTTCTTTGAAATTGTTAAATATTAGTAAAAGTCGATTGTTATGTATGTTTATGAATTCTTGCCATACTTTGTACCATGTACAATTGTCGTGCAATAAAGTTCATATATATATATATATGTGTTTCCTTCACATTTCACCAATAGAAGTGGTCAAGTCTACTCAAGTCTACATTTGCGGTAAATTATTACTTTGTAAACTTGAAAGGGCTACGATATCAAAATCTCAATCGTTACCTAAGGAAGAAGAAGGCGTTGAACAAATACACTGGTGATTCTGTCTATTTATTGATCAGTGGATCCCGTCTCCTTTCATAATGTTGTAAGATGTTTGAATTACATACAGAGGATCGGTGGATGCCTTATGTTGCTATTATCATAATCTATTTATGCAGATATGACTGGTAGCTAATATGCGAACATGTAGTCAATTTGTCGGGAAAAAGCATTTGGTTCCAGAAATGTTGTTTGCTACCTTGCAAACGAGCACCATGCGCATGTATGTATTACTGGTACATAGTATGTACAATTTCTCCACAATAGCATTGAGGATCCAGGCATCAGCTGGAAGATGTCCATTTGCGGGGCGGCAGGAGCCTGCTGGCTGCCCTTGTGCTAGTACCCGGTCTTCTAGTTCTGTAACTGCCAGTCACCCGACCCCCTGTCAGAAGGAGAAGAATGATAAAGGATGGGATGTTTGTAATATGATAATGTTCTATCTTTTCTCTACCTCCACTTTTCCTCTTTGTATGAATTCTAACGTGCCCCGCCTTTCCCCGAGGCACCTGTTCCAGAGTAAATACTAATAATAGTTTCCTGTAATGTCTCTGACGTTTGGTTCCTTGTTTGATATATCATGATTACCGGAAATGACGACAGAAGATGGTTCTGTAGCGGAGCCTGGGATGGACACGGCGCGATGTGGCACATCCCACTTCCGGTGGCGGGAATCAGACGACGACCGCAGCGGAATGTGATGTTTGTGCCGATGTTGCGGCGCCGGGAGCGCATGGAATCGCTAATAACCTCCCTTGGGATTTATGGCGCGGCTGCGCAGTTCCGTTTGCTCTGGTTAATGACCCCCGTACCAAGTTGATAACACCTGTCCGAAGCCAACATCAGGCAACAACCTCTCGATAGTTTCCGTTTAACAAAGCGACATTTGCAGGAAAACGGATAGACCGCCATATAGAATATTTGTATCGACTGTTTACTGAAGTCGTAATCGCTTCAGACCCGCTAATTCCTAAAGAGCAATTCCTAAAACTAGACTTTCCGTCAAACTACATCAGAGCCTACCGCGTGAATCTGTCACTACGGGATTTGATATCGATAATGATTGATTTATTATCTATAGATCCAATTATTAGTTTTGTGATTTACGAGCGAGACTTCTGACGTTTTCCCGGTGTGTGACGTCATACAGGTAGGTATAAATACGGCGCGTTTGGCGGGTTCCAGTCAGAATCGTCTGAGCTGAGAGAAACGGCGTTTGGCGGGAAACCACAGAATCGTTTGAGCTGAGAGAAACGGCGTTTGGCGGGAAACCACAAAATCGTCTGAGCTGAGGGAAACGGCGTTTGGCGGGAAAATCACAGAATCGTCTGAGCTGAGAGAAACGGCATTTGGCGGGAAAATGGATCATGAGACGCGGAAACTTTTCTTCTTCTTCCTGGCAGCCGTCAGTGTGCAGGTGAGAAGATGGAGGTGGTGGGTTGGTTGGGTGGGTGGCAGAAAGTTTGGCTAATGCAGTGTCAATGTCGGTGTCAAATCTACAAGCAGGCTTGGGTCCGCCATTTTGTACCTCTTAGTGGTCCGCGTTTGTTTGGAAGGTGGGCAGAGAAAAAAACCGGACCATTCGGGAAGACATCACAAAATTCCACAAAAACTGGATAAACTCCCTCTGTTCGTGTATGAATACTTTATGTTTGGGACCGCATCTGTAAGCAGCGACACCTAGCTGCAGTTCGAAGTAGAACCAGTCAGACTTGCCCTGAGGAAGGTGACAGACGGTCACTGATACATCGGTATTGAATAGAACACTTGGCTGCGTACAAAGAACTTGTTATCCAAACCGCATACCCGCAAACCGCTAACGGCAGCCAAACCTTATACCCGTCTGAGGGGAAGTTTCGGCCCGACCGCTCTGACGTCATCGTTATCTATCGGAATCGCTCCGTAAAGACTACCAGACTTCTTAACTGGACTTCATATTTAGATCGCTAGGAGCCACTGTGTGCCCCATGCACACGGCCGGTTGACTTTATCAATAGCCCAAAAGTTTCGCGGTTCGAATATTTTAGACGCCACTTGCTGCCGCCACACCGCAAAACTGTCTGTGTTCGCACTGGGCTGGTTATAAAGCTGCCTGATGGAGAGAATAGTTTTATCCTCCTCAGCCTGGCACGGCCACTTTTTACTTTCCCGTTAACGTTCCTGCTGATATCAAACCGACATGAATAACGGCCTTCCCTCCCCCAGGCAGGTCCGCTCGGCCAGGCTGCGGGGGACCGGCATGGCGGCGGCTTAGCCCAGGGCGCGGAGGGTGAGTATGGGGGTTTGGAAACTATCAGTGCTGCCCCAGGAGACGAAGACAACTTTGAAGGGACATTCGCTAGCTTGATGTTGCATGTACTTTAAAACATCTATATCCACTTAATGTTACATATACTTTAAAACATCTATATCCACTTAATGTTACATATACTTTAAAACATCTATATCCACTTAATGTTACATATACTTTAAAACATCTATATCCACTTAATGTTACATATACTTTAAAACATCTATATCCACTTAATGTTACATTTACTTTAAAACATCTATATCCACTTAATGTTACATATACTTTAAAACATCTATATCCACTTAATGTTAACATATACTTTAAAACATCTATATCCACTTAATGCTACATATACTTTAAAACATCTATATCCACTTGATGTTACATATACTTTAAAACATCTATATCCACTTAATGTTACATATACTTTAAAACATCTATATCCACTTAATGCTACATATACTTTAAAACATCTATATCCACTTAATGCTACATATACTTTAAAACATCTATATCCACTTTATGTTACATGTACTGCTAAACATCTATATCTACGTAATATAACATGTACATCTATAGATATCTGAGTTCTCACGCTTGCGAGAAAATATCCAGCCAGTTCAGAACTTCCCGTCGTTATAAGACAGTATCTATGGGGGTGTTGATGTATTACTTGTTGTACCTTGCATTAGCACAATTGTCACTGTTTGCATTTGTTCTGGTTTAACAGACTCAATTTTTGCCCCAGAAGTCTTCTACAGGCCGGAGATTCCGGATTCCGGAGTTCCGGAGAAGCGGTGGGGAGGGGCGTGTCTGGGCTGCCCTCCGGACCCCATCCTCATATCCGGACGGGCCTTTCCGGAGTCCGGATCCAAAGTCCCGGAAAATCCGCAACACGGGAATCCGGATTCCGGACGGCCCGAGGTTCCGGAGAGTCCACAGCCGGAGAATCCGGATTCCGGACGGCCCGAGGTTCCGGAGAGTCCACAGCCGGAGAATCCGGATTCCGGACGGCCCGAGGCTCCGGAGAAGCGGTGGGGAGGGGAGTGCCTCGGCTGCCCGCCCGATCCCATCATCCTCCTGGGGAAGAGAAAACGGTCAGAGTAGAGAGGCCCATCATCATCATCATCATCCAACTTCTCCTGACAACAGCCGCACTTCTATTAGTGTAAACATCACAATCGCACTTAAAACGCCACAACCGCACTTCTGTTAGTGTAAACGTCACGTCATGGACTGCTCCTAACTATTAACGGATTTCTTTTAGCGTAAACCTTGCGATACGAAATATTCCTTGCAACAACAAATGGATTTCTCTTAGTGAAGACGTCACGTTTTGAAACGGCTATTAGACAAAATAGAAGCACCAGCTTTGTGACGCTCCCTAAGACTAATGAATTCCAACCGTCTCAAGTTACATTAAAAACGGTTGCACGACATCTTCTGCGTATACGGTGTTTTTTCTTGCGATTTGAGAGAATGATCTTTTTATTATCTATGACTCAGTTCCTTATGAGTAAAGGATTCCTCTCAGCCAATCACAGCCCCTTTTATGTTGTAGTTTCGGCCGCTCTTAAGACGGAAACAAGTGCTGATGAAGATAGGTAGAAAGTACAGTGCAAGACTTAGTGGAAATGCGCGAACGTCTTTAATTAAGTTTAAGATCATACAGTGACGTCACCGGACAGTAGGATGAACTGGATGTTGATGTCACTAAGAAACCAATAGTTGCTGTAAACGACAGCGTTTCAAGGTCAAATATTACCCACAGCTTTTCGAGTTATTCTGTCCACAAACAACCAAACCCAGCCACACAAACGGCGCAGAAAACACAATCTTCCTCACGAGCGAAATAAAACATGTTCATCTGTTGGACATTAACGTTACATGTAAAACAAAATATGATAAAAACTTACCTGTTGAAAAGCAAAAAAAGGAACGCTTTGATATCAGCCAAGGTGAGGCGACCACGCAATTTGGGACGAGCCATTACGAATCGCGGGGGTGCATGTATGGAAGTGTTTTAGTACTTGGCCTCTTTGTGTCAAGAGTAGTACTGTGTACCGGTACTGTACCGTAAAAACTTGATTCGGTACAGGTCCAAAATACCGGATCATGAAGTACCGGAACCTTACCGCTATAAATTTACACCAAGCATGTGCTTATTTTGTGACTGATCTCCTGACCTCATACAACACCAAACGTGACCAAACGTGACACCTTGGAACAGCGTAATTAATATGCAACAGATCATGCACGCAGGTCGGGAGTTTTGAGAGCAAGGCCAAGGGAGTTTGACGGTAGCAAAGCTAGTTATGTTCTTTCATCAGAGATAGATCTACTGACAAGTTGAAAACAGTTCATGTTTTTGTCATTGAAGAAGTTCAGAAAAACACATGTTAATTTTTTTTAAATTGTTCAGATACAGGTCCGGACCTGCACCTAAACCTCTGTACCTGATGTTACGATTAGGTACGCAGCACTAGTCAAGAGGCAGACTTGCGTTTATCTGGCAGTGCCGCTCCTCTCCGCTAGGAGGCACCTATGATCAGTTGGGACCACTTATCAATAGCTTTAATATGGGTATGACGTAAAAGGTGTGCATATCTTATATGTATGCGGTTTGTGTTTGTCATGTACTCTTACCTGTAATAGTTTTATATTGATATCTGACAAGTTTGTGCTAGAATCGTGCGTGCTGGGCTCTTTATTCTGACAGGTTTGTGCTAGAATCGTGTGTGCTGGGCTCTTTAGTTAGTTATCTGACAGGTTTGTGCTAGAATCGTGTGTGCTGGGCTCTTTATTCTGACAGGTTTGTGCTAGAATCGTGCGTGCTGGGCTCTTTATTCTGACAGGTTTGTGCTAGAATCGTGTGTGCTGGGCTCTTTAGTTAGTTATCTGACAGGTTTGTGCTAGAATCGTGCGTGCTGGGCTCTTTATTCAGTTCTTAATTCAGACGACCGCTGATGATGACTTCATGTGCTGCCTTGGGGGTCACCAGTCTTGCTCCAGTTGACCTCTCGTACATGACCTCTAGCTTGATGTTGCAGAGCCCTCTGACATAACCTTTGACCTGCACCTCGATGTTGAAGTTTTCCTACTGAGGCACTTCTGGGATATTTGCTGAATCCAAGGAGACTTGACCTTCCTGTTGAACCCCATATTCTCCAAGCAGAGGTTTGGTGGGGCGGCCGCCATTATTAACGTCTCCCTACCTTCACTTTAAAAATCACGGCCAATACTAGCCCCCTGACCAAACCTCTGCTTGGAGATTATCATAATATTTCGTTTTTCGTCTATATCATACTTTCAAACCCCATTTCACCTCCCATTTGGAAAACTTTCTGCGAAAACTGAAATGTGCAAGGTCAAAGCTCAAGTTTGCTGTTAACTAGCGTCTATGTGATTCATCATAAAACGCCTGAAACCTTTTACCTTCAGGATGGCGAGTGTGTTTCACCTCCCATCTCCACACTTGTTGGGTTCTGCTGACATTAACTTATTAAGTACTTCGATAAGGCCACACCAGTTTTTTCTTTAGTTATGATTTTCAGCAAAGTGAAAATGAAAACGGGGCTGGGAGGAAAGTCCCCATGTCAAGCCTCAAGGTACCGACTGAAATCTTATCTTCTGTTTTTATTTTTGATAGCAGGGAACCTTTTTTAACACATTGTCATGGTGTTGCCCAGCCAAGGCTGTCTCCAGCTTTAAACTCCTGTAGGTTTGGCTCTATGGGAGAGAGTGAGTGAGTGAGTGAGTGAGTGAGTGTGTGTGAGGTTTGGCTCGATGTCTGGGAGCCCATGTTGTTCATTTCCATGGTGAAATCTGTCATTCTAAGCTTAACAAAACAAATTTCCATCAGTTTCATGTCACAAAGCTCAGCTTTTTGGATGGACGGGTGAGATTTCCGTCCCGGGGGGCGGGGTGTGCGGGAGACAGCCCCGGGGGGCGGGGTGCGCTGGAGACAGCCCCGGGGGGCGGGGTGTGCAGGAGACAGCCCCGGGGGCGGGGTGTGCGGGAGACAGCCCCGGGGGGCGGGGGGGCGGGAGACAGCCCGGGGGGGTGGGGTGTGCGGGAGACAGCCCCGGGGGGCGGGGTGCGCTGGAGACAGCCCCAGGGGGGGGGGGGGGTGTGCGGGAGACAGCCCCGGGGGGCGGGGTGCGCTGGAGACAGCCCCGGGGTGCGGGGTGTGCGGGAGACAGCCCCGGGGGGCGGGGTGCGCTGGAGACAGCCCCGGGGTGCGGGGTGTGCGGGAGACAGCCCCGGGGGGCAGGGTGCGCTGGAGACAGCCCCGGGGGCGGGGTGTGCGGGAGACAGCCCCGGGGGCGGGGTGTGCGGGAGACAGCCCCAGGGGGCAGGGTGCGCTGGAGACAGCCCCGGGGGGCGGGGTGCGCTGGAGACAGCCCCGGGGGCGGGGTGTGCGGGAGACAGCCCCGGGGGGCAGGGTGCGCTGGAGACAGCCCCGGGGTGCGGGGTGTGCGGGAGACAGCCCCGGGGGGCAGGGTGCGCTGGAGACAGCCCCGGGGGCGGGGTGTGCGGGAGACAGCCCCGGGGGGCGGGGGGGCGGGAGACAGCCCGGGGGGGCGGGGTGTGCGGGAGACAGCCCCGGGGTGCGGGGTGTGCGGGAGACAGCCCCGGGGGGCAGGGTGCGCTGGAGACAGCCCCGGGGGCGGGGTGTGCGGGAGACAGCCCCGGGGGGCGGTGGAGACGGCCCCGGGGGTTGGGGTGTGCGGGAGACAGCCCCGGGGGGCGGGGTGTGCGGGAGACAGCCCCGGGGGCGGGGTGTGCGGGAGACAGCCCCGGGGGGCAGGGTGCGCTGGAGACAGCCCCGGGGGGCGGGGTGCGCTGGAGACAGCCCCGGGGGCGGGGTGTGCGGGAGACAGCCCCGGGGGCGGGGTGTGCGGGAGACAGCCCCGGGGGGCGGGGGGGCGGGAGACAGCCCGGGGGGGCGGGGTGTGCGGGAGACAGCCCCGGGGTGCGGGGTGTGCGGGAGACAGCCCCGGGGGGCAGGGTGCGCTGGAGACAGCCCCGGGGGCGGGGTGTGCGGGAGACAGCCCCGGGGGGCGGTGGAGACGGCCCCGGGGGTTGGGGTGTGCGGGAGACAGCCCCGGGGGGCGGGGTGTGCGGGAGACAGCCCCGGGGGCGGGGTGTGCGGGAGACAGCCCCGGGGGGCAGGGTGCGCTGGAGACAGCCCCGGGGGGCGGGGTGTGCGGGAGACAGCCCCGGGGGCGGGGTGTGCGGGAGACAGCCCCGGGGGGTGCTGGAGAGAGCCCCGGGAGCGGGAGCGCCTCAATAAACACGGGGCACGTTGGCGACCTCACTGCAAACCCAGCGCGCAATGACTTCCATCGACTAAAAACAATCTTTTTAGGCTGTGTGCTTTTTGCACTGCATTTGCATGATATACAGAGTGTCTGGGGTGACACAAATCCAACTTGGCGCGGTCGCGGTGAGGTCGCCAACGTGCCGCAGTCTAACGAAATTCCTGCTTATGAGGAAAATAAATGGAGTCGGGAGCCGTGCGGAGAAACCAAAGCATCAGTTTTTATTAGCCACTCTACTCTGTGTTGTCTGACATGCAGAATGCAGACGAGCGCCCGCCGACAACACATCGCGCCGAGTGCCCCCCGCGGCGCGCCCGCGGCAGACCCGGGGCGAAGCCCGCGCTAATGAAACGGCAGGATTCGACCGCGGGCCTGGAGCATCATGGGAGCGGCCGAGGGGAGACAGGAGGAGCTGGAGTGTCGACAATGAGACAAAGAAACAGTATACAGGATCCCCCTATCAGAGCCCCAGGAATGGAGCCTTTAGCCATACAGGATTCCCCTATCACTGCTCCAAACAGTTACAGGATTTCTCCATGAGAGCCCTAGACAGCTACAGGATTTCCCCATCAGAGCCCCAGATTGAACGGTTTTAGAGTCACCCTATGTGGGACCGAGGTGGGGGCAGAGCCCCCCAATTTTAACCCAGATACCCAGAATAACCTGTCTGGGACCCAAATGGAAATCCCCGTCTGGGCCCCTGACAGAGCCTTTCATGGAGGAATACCCCTCTGGAGGAACCCCCCCTCTAGGGCCCTGATGGAAGAAACCCCCCTCTAGGGCCCTGATGGAGGAATCCCCTCTAGGGCCCTGATGGAGGAACCCCCCTCTAGGGCTCTGATGGAGGAACCCCCCTCTAGGGCTCTGATGGAGGACCCCCCTCTAGGGCCCTGATGGAGGACCCCCCCTCAGGGCTCTGATGGAGGAACCCCCCTCTAGGGCTCTGATGGAAGAACCCCCCTCTAGGGCCCAGATGGAAGAACCCCCCTCTAGGCTCTGATGGAGGAAACCCCCTCTAGGGCCCTGATGGAGGAACCCCCTCTAGGGCCCTGATGGAGGAACCCCCTCTAGGGCCCTGATGGAGGACCCCCCTCTGGGCTCTGATGGAGGAACCCCCCTCTAGGGCCCTGATGGAGGAACCCCCCTCTGGGCCCCAGGAAACAGACATCCTTGACAGAAGGGTGAGAATTGCACTTGCGGGCTGCACACGTTCTACACAAAACACTGAGTCTTTCTTCTGATTGAGGAAATTGTCCAAGACGTCTGGAGTAGCCCAAGACGCCCGGAGAGTCCCGACCCCACCGTCTCGAGAAGAGTCCCACAGAAAGGGCAGAATGTTGTGTACATGCTTCGCTACACACCAGCTAAACACAGACAGCAGAAAGGTTCACATGGTCCTTGGCACGTGTCACATTGGCGATCGCTCCTAGCTACTCTCCAACAATGATGCTACGTCAACCTCCTACCCCACCGTTGCCATAGTAACAAGTGGTCACTGGGGTTACACTACATTTCTCAGTTTGTTTAAACAAGTAAATGTTGGTTGAAGCGTGGCAAGTGGAACGTGCTTGCCTAGGTTTGATATGTGCACGTGGGTGGGGAGGGGGGCAAACAAAGCCACAACTATCGCACCAGCATCCTTTTCCAGGTAGTCTCAGTATCCTGGAAACACGGAAACAAACAAAAAGTGGTACTACCTGGCTCTGGCAGGTTAGGGCGGTTAAAACTGGTTCTGACTGGTTGTGGTAGGCTGCAACTAGTTTTGACAGGTTGTAACTGGTTTTGACAGGTGATATTAACAGATTCTACTAAGTTGGGGTGGTTGCTAATTGGTTCTGACTGGTTGTAACTGGTTCAGACTGGTGCTAAGGATGCTGGTGGGTTACAAGTTCTGGTTTTGACTGACATAACATCATTTGAACGCGATAAAGGTGGTCTTGAATTCAACACGACTTGAATATCTTGGCTTAAAAAGTTTTAGTACATTGACATTCTTTACAAAATACTTACAACTGAAACTTTCTGATTAGTAAAGTGGTTGAATAAAGGCGTGGGTTAGGGTTACAGGATATCGGGTTACAGGATATCTAGGCAGCTACGGTCAAAGTTCATTCTCGCCTGTCCTGAAGGGTCGCGACCCCACAGGTCAATAAGTACATTCAGTCAGGAAGGTGAAAGGTCATTATTGCAACACACAAGAATTTGGTCCCTCTCCAGATAGCGGTCCCCCCTCCCACAGCAGTGGACCGGTCCAATCCCACATGCACAGGGGGAGGGCAATATCTTCCACAAACTATTCTTTACATCCAAAGGACTCTCCTTCATGCTGCCTCCCCCATTTCTGACATGGACTTTCCCATTTTTACGGAGTATAAGAAGATGCAGCAGAATAGTCCACATGCGGTGGGGGTGCAGCTAGAAGGGAATGTTAAAATTCTGGGCTACATAAAATCTGTGCCAGCTACAGTAAAATACATCACAAGGGACCTGTTGGTGTGAGAAGTGTGGTGAGAACCTATCCCCCCCATATACCATAGTGGTAGAACCTATCCCCCCCAAATACCATAGTGGTTCTGTCCTCCTGAGGTCATAATGGGTGATACCATCCCTGTGTGGGGGTCGCAGCCTCCTGTGAGGAGACAACATTCTGCCCTAGTCCTGCGGATGCCACAAAACTGATGAGTCAGCGGTTACCTAGGAGACAGCGAATCACAGGGCAGGGATGCGTTAACAAACTAGCTAGCTACGGCCTCGTGTGCACCTGTCTGTAAAAAAGTACACGGAGGTCCTAAAATCAACATTAGTTACGCTCAGTTCATGTCCTCTCCGCGCTCAACAGTAAAAATCTCTCCGGAACAAGCAAGTTAAAATCTCATCAGCAATTTCACGGGCCAGAACGCCGTTACCATGGCTACCCACACTTTCCACAATTGATCAAAATGCCCCAGACTGCGATGTCAATCATCTGTGGTTGCCCTGGCAACCCTCTGGCATGTACAGGCGTGAGAATCACTAGGCTAAATGTGCTAAAGGCCCCGCCCACGAGGCGTCGCCAAAAACATGTGTCAGGGCTCCCCACAGCAGGTACAGTTATTGCACTATCTAGGAGACTGGGATGGTGCCTACAACACCACTCCACCCCCTCGCTCAGGGGAGGGGGGCGCCCCCTACACACGGGAGGGGGCGACCCCCTCCGCACAGGGGAGGGGGGCACAGAAGAACAACACATTTACAGGAAAATTCCGTCCTTAAAAAAGCCAGAGGGTGACAGTCTTACATCACACATCCCAGGGACATAAATTAATGACATACATAATTTATGCGCATATTTAAAAATTGTCTATACAGGTCAGAGGTTAATCTTGACTGTGAATGGGTGAAGCCGTGCAACAAAGTGTGGACAGAGGACAAAGGTCAAAGGCCGCCCGTAGATCGGGGGCAGATTTTGGTATGTACATGTATCGTCCACACTAGCCAGTAACAGACGTCGGCCCGGCCATGCGATCGGTCCGGCTCTCAGCGCCGGCTCTCAAACAACTTTTCACCCCCCAGCCAGACGTGGCATAACCCAGACTGGTCCACTGCAGAAAGGGGGTGTTTGTCCCTCCCCCGTCCGAGGGAGGGTGGAATCAGGAGTCGCATGGCCGTGCCTGTAGCCTTCACAAAAGCACTCCACAAACCGGTTTTAATCGAGGTACAAACCACGCACGTACGCGCACGGACGTGACTCAGAGGACACGAGGTGTAAATATCTTAGCTGATCCAAGGGCGGACGGAATGGCGGTGAGACAGACATTCCGTGCGCGATTGGGAGGGGGGTGGAGGGCCCAGGATTAGAGTACCTGATATGCGTACTAAGTTGTGACAGGCGCCCGGGACGCCCGCGCGTCTCACACCAGGTTATATTCCTTCAGGTTCAGCTGCAGAATCGTATCCTTGACTGCGGCGAACACGAACCGGATGTTTTCTGTGTCGGTGGCACACGTGAAGTGGGAATAGATGATCTTGTCGCTGTCCGGATTCAAGTCCACAAACATCTTCAGGATAAACTCTCTTGCCGCCTGCGCATCTCGCTGTGGACCTGCGCAAAGAAACAAACAAGAAACATAAACAACAAATATCTTCAGGATAAACTCTTTTTGCTGCCTCTGTATCTCACTGTGGACCTGCCGAAGCAAACCAATAATAAACAACAAACATAAAACACAAACATCTCAGCCTATGCAACTAGCTGTGGAGTTGGGAAAACCAACAATTTATACATAAATAACAAACATCAGGGCTCGAAATTCAGTTTTGGGAATAGGTGCACTGGTGCACCCAACCTAGAAAATTGGGTGCACCAAAATAATTTTGGGTACACCACATAAAATAAAGTAGAATGTAACTATTGTGAGCAAAACCTAACGACAAACCTTACTGTTCCTCTTCATGCGCGTTTGGCACGCGATCTCGGCAAGCAGTTTTGAAGCTTTCAAAATCAAAATTAACTCAAATTCTAACATCAAGATTTTATCATTTTCTTACACTTAGATGTCAAGAATATGCTGTCTACTAGTGTGCAGTGATACCTTTACACATTTAACCATACAAAAAATATTTGGGTGCACTGGTAAAAAATTAGGTGCACAGATCCAAAATTGCACCCAGTATTTCTAGACCTGAACATGAATGATAAATTCAGGATATACTCGATCATACTCACACTAAAACACACACACAAACAGATTCACGAACACACACACAGCCATATATAACGTACCATCGAATTCTGGAAAGTAGTCTACTAGATGTGAGTACATAATCTTCTCCACACACACACACACACACACACACACACACGAACACACACAGACAGCCATATATAACGTACCGTCGAATTCTGGAAAGTAGTCTACTAGATGTGAGTACATAATCTTCTCCACACACACAAACACACACACACACACACACACACAGACAGCCATATATAACGTACCGTCGAATTCTGGAAAGTAGTCTACTAGATGTGAGTACATAATCTTCTCCACACACACAAACACACACACACACACACGAACACACACACACACAGACAGCTATATATAACGTACCATCGAATTCTGGAAAGTAGTCTACTAGATGTGAGTACATAATCTTCTCCACACACACAAACACTCACACACACACACACGAACACACACAGACAGCCATATATAACGTACCGTCGAATTCTGGAAAGTAGTCTACTAGATGTGAGTACATAATCTTCTCCACACACACAAACACACACACACACACACGAACACACACACACACAGACAGCTATATATAACGTACCATCGAATTCTGGAAAGTAGTCTACTAGATGTGAGTACATAATCTTCTCCACACACACAAACACTCACACACATACACACAGACAGCCATATATAACGTACCATCGAATTCTGGAAAGTAGTCAACTAGATGTGAGTACATAATCTTCTCCACACACACAAAAAAAAAACACACACACACACACACACACGAACACACACACACACAAACACATATAACGTACCATCGAATTCTGGAAAGTAGTCTACTAGATGTGAGTACATAATCTTCTCCTCCAACAAGTCCTTCTTGTTGAGGAACAGGATGACGGAGGAGTTCTGGAACCAGGGGTACGTGATTATCGTCCTGAACAGAGCTTTACTCTCCTCCATGCGATTCTGCAACAAAAACACAACAAAATCAACGTTTACTTCAGTTCAACACAGAACACGGCTCGTTGAGACCCAATTAAACATCTTTTGAATGAAACTACGGGTTGTGATGACAGATATTTGACCTTGGAACCAATCATAAGGAAGCTTGTTCCCTAGCGATGTAGCTGGGAACCAATCACGAGGAAGCTTGTTCCCTAGCGATGTAGCTGGGAACCAATCACGAGGAAGCTTGTTCCATAGAGATGTAGTTCTAGGAAAAAAGCTTCCACATGAAGTTCACTTGGACAACAACAGGGAGCGCTGTTTGGATACTGATGTTTCCTCAGTATTTGTCTTGCTTTTTTTAAAGCCTGGGTTTCTTGACATTTTCTCAGTACATGTTTGAGTTGAAAAGGTACTCGGGCCTTCAGTTTTGCAAGAATAAAATATTCAACAGTGACATCAGTAAACAATCCTTCAGGTAAACAATTGTTCAGGTAAACAAGTAAACAATTGTTCAGGTAAGCAAACAAGTACAGACCTCCATTTGGTCAAGTGAACACAACATAGGCATGTTCCATTAATTTTCCTGGGGGGGGGAATGGAAGATTTTCTGTTCCCCCAGAAAAATTAGTGGAACGGCCCAGAGCATCATCGTCTAAATGGTAGATTCTCCAGATGCATGCACGTTCAGCCAACGAACTCTGGCATGCTCAGCTCTCCGTCAGAGGCGTCAATCAAATCATCAAACCAAAAATGATCATGCATCGTGCACACAGGGCGTGCAGTGCACCTCGGGACATGCACGGCGCACAACGGGACATGCACGGTGCACAACATGATGTGCAACCCGTCCGCATGCAGGGAAACAAAACAATGCCTTAAATAAAAAATGCCAAGTAATGATAAAGGTAAAGAAATCAACTCTCAAACAAATCATGCAACTTAGATGCGATGTTATATAAACAGAAAAGTAGAAGGAGAAAAGAAAAGACAACTGTTGGATGTTACCTCGTTGTCGGACTCTACCAAAACTTGATCATATTCACTTAAGGCGACAAGGAACATGATCGACGTCACGTTCTCAAAACAATGGATCCACTTCCTGCGCTCTGACCTCTGACCTCCGACATCCACCATTCTGTGGAGGGGAAATGCAAGGTTGTTATGGTTACTGTTGCCATGGTAACCACGGTTGTAATGGCAACCATGGTAACACACGGCAAGATGCCCGACCTGGTCTTCTGATGAGGAGCTGCCTGCTGAAAAGGTGAAAGGTCAAAAGGTGCAGATCACCTAGGGTCAGAGTTCATAAGGTCAACCAGGGAGGCACAAAGATGAAAACTGAATGTTCTTTTACCGACATGAAGAAATTAATCACGGAACAATGCGCTTCTAAAAAATTGTGTTTGTTTGTGTAACTGTTGCAATATTTGTTTGTTTGATACAAGATGTTTTCATGTTTGTGCCTGAAACAGAAGGAACAGCCTGAAGGTGGGCAGGGTTAGAGGTTAAAGGGTACCAGGTCAGGGGTGAGGGGTGAGTACCTCGGATGGGTTCTCCACCAGCATCATGTCATACTCGCTAATCGCGATGAGAAACAGCACGGACGTGACCTGCTCGAAGCAGTGGATCCACTTGCGCCGCTCCGCACGCTGGCCCCCCACATCCACCATCCTGCGGCCGCGGGCAACGTGAGAGCCGTGTAACGTGTTAGCCAGGACCGTCGTGTAACGTGATAGCCGGATCGCCATGGAGCGCAGAGTAGCGCCGTGTGGCGAATAGTCAAGAGTGTAGCAGAGAATGGAACAGTTGGATTAGGACAGCGGACAGACAAGAAATATGAGGTGCTACAAACTTATGTGTGTGTGTGTGGGGGGGGGGGGGGGGGGGGGGGGTAATATGTGTGTGTGGGATTATGTGTTTGTGTGTGTGGGATAATATATGAATGAATTAATGAATGAACTTTATTGCTGGACAGTTGTACATGGTACAATGAATGGCAACAATGACAAGACAATCAATTATATAAGTGCTTGGGTCAGACTGGCTATCTTTAACCAGGTTGTTAAGATTTTTAATAATATGTGTGTGGGGATAATATATGTGTGTGTGTGGGGGGGGGTAGTATGTTTGTGTTTGTGTGGTAGTAATAGTGGTAGTCACACCCCTGTAAAAGTGTCAAATTTTGTGAATCAAAAGTACAAAAACAGCATAGAAAAGCTATGGTAACCATAGTTGCTATGGTAACACCCTGCTGTCACCATGGTAACCATGGTTATAGAATGATTCTGCGGTCACAACAGTTTTTGTCTTCCCAGCACCATCTGGTTTATACCAGCCATGATCTAATAATTCTTTAGACTACCATAATACCAAATGAATTGCAAACAAATCTTCTAAAATCCATTTTCCCCTGTAAATTAGGGGCTAATGGTGGAGATCTGAATGTTGTCAAACAAGGGATTAAAACACACCAACACACTAATGCTGGGCAGTCCCTAGCTTTAATCACCCCCTACTAGCACTGGACTGTCCCTAAATTTGATCACTTCCTTTCGACCAATCCTGAAC
Source organism: Branchiostoma lanceolatum (assembly GCF_035083965.1). Taxonomy (NCBI): domain Eukaryota; kingdom Metazoa; phylum Chordata; class Leptocardii; order Amphioxiformes; family Branchiostomatidae; genus Branchiostoma; species Branchiostoma lanceolatum. Next base: position 15,938,325 of record NC_089740.1, read on the forward strand.
TTTCCCTATGCTGGCCACTCCTCCTAACCAATACTGGAATGTCCCTAAGCTGTCCATCCCCCCTAACAATACTGGAATGCCCCTAGGCTGTCCATCCCCCCTAACAATACTGGCATGTCCCTAGGCTGTCCATCCCCCCTAACAATACTGGAATGCCCCTAGGCTGTCCATCCCCCTAACAATACTGGCATGTCCCTAGGCTGTCCATCCCCCCTAACAATACTAGACTGTCCCTAGGCAGTCCATCCCCCCTAACAATACTGGACTGTCCCTAAGCCCCCCACCCCGCTGCGGCTCACCTGAATATGACGTTGTCCAGGTCGAATGGGTACTCGATGATTCCTGTTGTCGGGACTCGAACCCTCAAAACGTCTTGCTCTGTGGGTAAGTAGTCTGGTTCTGCAATCCGGTCTAGATCGGACAAGTAGCTGCAAGAAGGATGTTACAGAAGTTACCAACAGCACAAAATCGCAGTTTTGCTGAAGGGCGGTTCTACCAGCAATATGCATCTGTCAGGTTACATTCATTATTTTGCTGGATCTGTAAGCTGATACTCACTATTTTGCTGAATCTGTAAGCTGATACGCACTATTTTGCTGGATCTGTAAGCTGATACTCACTATTTTGCTGAATCTGTAAGCTGATACGCACTATTTTGCTGGATCTGTAAGCTGATACGCACTATTTTGCTGGATCTGTAAGCTGATACTCACTATTTTGCTGAATCTGTAAGCTGATACTCACTATTTTGCTGAATCTGTAAGCTGATACGCACTATTTTGCTGGATCTGTAAGCTGATACTCACTATTTTGCTGGATCTGTAAGCTGATACTCACTATTTTGCTGAATCTGTAAGCTGATACGCACTATTTTGCTGAATCTGTAAGCTGATACTCACTATTTTGCTGAATCTGTAAGCTGATACTCACTAATTTGCTGGATCTGTAAGCTGATACTATTTTGCTGAATCTGTAAGCTGATACTCACTATTTTGCTGAATCTGTAAGCTGATACTCACTATTTTGCTGAATCTGTAAGCTGATACGCACTATTTTGCTGAATCTGTAAGCTGATACTCACTATTTTGCTGAATCTGTAAGCTGATACTCACTATTTTGCTGAATCTGTAAGCTGATACTCACTAATTTGCTGGATCTGTAAGCTGATACTATTTTGCTGAATCTGTAAGCTGATACTCACTATTTTGCTGAATCTGTAAGCTGATACTCACTATTTTGCTGAATCTGTAAGCTGATACTCACTATTTTGCTGAATCTGTAAGCTGATACTCACTATTTTGCTGAATCTGTAAGCTGATATTCCCGCCTCCTGTCGTAACACTCCTGGATGCCTGCGTCCTCCCATAATGACTGGATGGCTTCCACATACTCCTTCTCAAACGTCGAGACCGACTCGGGTTCTATCGATCTGATCAGGGCTGCCCTTTCCTGCAACAAACAAACATAAACGTCCCTAACTGAACCTAGGTACTCATTTCCACCTGAGTGAAGTTTTGAAATTCGTTAAAAGGACCTTTCCCAAAGGCACAGTGTCAGTGCGCATGTCGGGAACACCCTAGCCTGCCATGACGCCACTGCAAGGTCACAATACAGGTTTTGAGGCCAGACCTGTATATGTGTAACTTCAAAGGCCTGTATATTTTGAGGCCTGAATGTTTAACCTAAAAGGCCTGTATGTTTTGATGCCTGTTAATTACTGCAGTTTCCAGGCCTGTATGTTTGGAAGCCTGTATTTTTGGAAGCCTGTATTTTTTGGAAGCCTGTATGTTGGGAGCAGATATGTTTTAAACGTCTGAAGCCTGTATGTTTGGTGCAGCTATGTTAAACCTCTGAAGCCTGTATGTTTTGAAGCCTGTATGTTTTGAAGCCTGTATGTTTGGTGCAGCTATGTTAAACCTCTGAAGCCTGTATGTTTTGAAGCCTTTATGTTTTGAAGCCTGTATGTTTTGAAGCCTGTATGTTTGGAAGCCTGTATGTTTGGTGCAGCTATGTTAAACCTCTGAAGCCTGTATGTTTTGAAGCCTTTATGTTTTGAAGCCTGTATGTTTTGAAGCCTGTATGTTTGGAAGCCTGTATGTTTGGAGCAGATATGTTAAACCTCTGAAGCCTGTATGTTTTGAAGCCTGTATGTTTTGAAGCCTGTATGTTTGGAAGCCTGTATGTTTGAAGCCTGTATGTTTCGAAGCCTGTATGTTTCGAAGACTGTATGTTTGAAGCCTGTATGTTTCGAAGCCTGTATGTTTCGAAGACTGTATGTTTGAAGCCTGTATGTTTCGAAGCCTGTATGTTTGGAAGACTGTATGTTTGGAAGAATGTATGTTTGGAAGCCTGTATTTTTCATAGCCTGCAGTATGTTTCGAAGCCTGTATGTTTGGAAGACTGTATATTTTGAAGCCTGCATGTTTCGAAGCCTGTATGTTTGGAAGACTGTATGTTTGGAAGCCTGTATGTTTGAAGCCTGTATGTTTGGAAGACTGTATGTTTGGAAGAATGTATGTTTGGAAGCCTGTATCAGTGTATGTTTGGAGCAGATATGTTTAACGTCTGCCGGCCACAAGTGGCTTTTAGAGCTGCTGAAATCCCTCCAGGTTGGAAGTGATATTACTGTTCATCCAGGCCAATTAGGCAGGACCAAAGCAGGACTGGGGACCACAGCATGGGTTGCTATGACAACAGAGGTTTCCTTATTTTTTTCTAACACTTCAATGTGAAGTATATGCTGTATACTAGAGTACAATGGTAGCTTGTTACCCAACACAAATATGTAGGTGCATCGGAGCACCCACCATCCAAAATCAGGTGCACAGGTGCATCGGAGCACCCACCATCCAAAATCAGGTGCACAGGTGCATCGGAGCACCCACCATCCAAAATCAGGTGCACAGGTGCAATTTAGGGTGCACAAAAGCGTATAAATATGCACCCATCATTCCTGGCCCAGGACTGGGATTCAGTTTGGAAAGTTGTGAAAAAGGCAAGGGCAAAGGTCGTCCCATGGGCTTTTCTTTTGAGGCCGTAGGGGCAGTGGGTTGTTATCCACTGTGGCCGTATACGTAGGGGCAGTGGGTTGTTATCCACTGTGGCCGTAGGGGCAGTGGGTTGTTATCCACTGTGGCCGTAGGGGCAGTGGGTTGTTATCCACTGTGGCCGTAGGGGCAGTGGGTTGTTATCCACTGTGGCCGTAGGGGCAGTGGGTTGTTATCCACTGTGGCCGTAGGGGCAGTGGGTTGTTATCCACTGTGGCCGTAGGGGCAGTGGGTTGTTATCCCCTACAAATAAACCAGTGACTGAAACATGGTGCTTGAATCATTCACCAGCCTTATGACCACTGGAGGCATGGTGAAAATCTCTAGAGGTCAACATGTTATTAACATGTACGCCGGCCTTTTTGATTTTATCCTTTACCAGCGCAAATCTCAGCTAAAAAAGGCTACGAAGGGTTTTAGATGGTTTAGAACAAAAAAGCATTGATTTCTGTGTTTCAATTTGAAAATTTACCGTATTACATGGGATGATTGTGTGATTGAATGTTCCCAGGCATTCATGTTGCAAGTTTGTATCACTTTTACTTGCAAATCTTGAAAATCACTTGCAAATTGCAAGTTGCTTCATTGCATTTCGAACCCTGCAAGGGTAGAACTTGGATGCATATCGGAGGATTGGAACCCAGGACCTCTGGCTTCTGTGCCTGTTAGTGCTACTCCAACAGGACCCGCGAAGCCGTGAAAGCCCACATTAACGCGACGAGTCCCTGATGAGCAGCGAGATTGTCTCATTGTTCTGAAGACAACACTTCGGCTCGTTTGCAGCTCTCTCCGCTAACCGCTGCCATTAGCCCAAATGGAACCCAAATGGTCAGCAAAGCCACTACCATAATCCAATCATTGTTCCCGTTCCCAATCTGCAGCCTTCTCTGATCATCACATCATGCCAATTCCAGCCCATCACCTCCAAATCAGCTGTCAGCAGGCCGGGTGTGTCAGGTTTTAACCTCCACACCAATTGCAAGCTAAGTTAGCTACGGACCATACTCCCGGCTATGTCAGGCCTTCAGGTTTTAACCTCCACACCAAGCTTAGTTAGCTACGGACCATACTCCCAGCTATGTCAGGCCTTCAGGCTTTAACCTCCACACCAAGCTAAGTTAGCTACGGACCATACTCCAGGCTCTACTGTCACTTTCAGAGTTATACTGTCTTACAGGGCGTGAAACGGCAATTTTGTAAACGAAAAAAGGATCAAGCACTGGCTAAGGTAGTACACAGCAACATCTGTGGCTAATCAGGTCTCCCACCACTGTTCACATCTACCTACAGCACCATGTGTGGCTAAAAAGGTCTCCCACCACTGTTCACATGTACCTTAAGTACCATGTGTGGCTAAACAGGTCTCCCACTGCAGTTCCATAAGACCCTGGGAGAGTTAACGGGATGACATCATGCTGATCAGCTCATGAGATCAAATTTCCACTGACTAAATTATGCAGGTTTTTTCCAGGAAGCATAAAGAGTAAGAAACCTTGGTTGCATGCAGTTCGATCTACATGTAATAAAGGTACTAAATAACTGTTAATCCATAGAGCCCTTTGGGAACTCTGGTTTCAGACAGACAGGGAGGAGAGAAAGCCATCTTAAACTGCCCCCCCCCCCAATTTTGGGGCACCCTGTATAAATCCTAGTTAGAAGCCTGCGCACTGCTTTCCTCATAGCTTAGGCAAACGTTTAACTGCTCAAATGTAGAACTACGTTTGTGGTGTTTCCATGCCGGGTCTCACCTGTACGTTTGTGGTGTTTCCATGCCGGGTCTCACCTGTACGTTTGTGGTGTTTCCATGCCGGGTCTCACCTGTTGTTCTACCCATGGGGGCAGGAAACTCCCAGGGAACCCGAACAACCATCGCAGTACAGTCGTCAACGGCAACGGGTATGGCCACAATTTCACCCTCAGCAAGTTTTCATTTAGATAACATTTTATAATCAAATTTCTCCAGTTATCCCACGTTAACCTCCATTGTCTCCCAGAACTGAGTCATTAGCTCTCCTCCATAACGACTTTGAGACAACGATAATGACTATTTGCAGGTAAGCTGCTGTTTTCATGTAAATTTGTTGCCAAATCAGCTGCTGTTTTTATGCAAAGCTGTTGCCATTGAGCGAATTCTGCATCGGAAAAAATGCCTACAAGGTCAAAGGTCACCGCTACAGCAGGCACCTACATGTATGCTTACTCACAAGCCTTCTTACTGTCTATCTGAAACAGGTTACTTACTTTTTCATGTTACTTAGTTGTTTTTCATGTTACTAACTTACTTTCTCATGCTACTTACTTTTTCAAGTTACTTTATACCTGAAGCTACATACTTTCAGAACATACCTAATACTACTGACCTAACTACTTTGTGAGAGAAATGAAGGAGGCCAGTTACATGAGGACAGACTAACAAACTTCCACTTTTCACCAACCGCTGACCTCACACATCAGCAAGGTCACTCATCATATCACCATGGTAACGTATGACCCTGAGGAAGGCTTGTGTGTTCTATTGTAGGATCAGGAGTACTAATTGTGGCGTGGCAGGGCTGTGCTACAGACACTAGATAGGCAAGTTACAACTCATGTTACACCTGCAATACAACAGACATTACACCTGCACTACAACAGACATTACACCTGCACTTAGGGGTGGATACCGGTTCGCTGGACCTGATTCGGACCTTTATAACATCCAAGAACCGAGTCCAAAAAACCTAAAGCCAAAAACCTGAGTCCAAAAAAATATGAACAAAGTACAAATATATGTTTCTAATTTGTTTGATGAAAAGTGTTTGAGTCTCCCCTCTGACAAAAAAAGGCATTTATTTAACAAGTGCAATATTCAAATATCAAACACTGGTTTATCTTGAAAGTCTTCTCACCAATAACTTTTTTAGTCGTGCGTGTCAGTATGAATTCTCTATGCTTAATATTGGTCTAATAAAACAAAACATCAACTGGACAGGATTAGGTCCAGGTTCAGGTCCGGACCTGAACCTAAATCTCTGGACCTAAACTTGGACTTGGACCTTATTAAGCCGAACCGGTATCCACCCCTACCTGCACTACAACAGACATTACACCTACACTTGTTCTGTAGCAGTATAGGCCATGAAATGTTCTCTAGTGCACAGCTGCCCTGTGTGTAAGGCCACAAACGGTTCTATGGGACTTGAACTGTTCTGTAATACGTGGACTATTCCATAGGTCACAAAGTGTTCTGTAGGACACTGAATTGTTCTGTAGGACATGAACTGTTCTGGAGGACAACTTTGGTCTGTAGGATAAAATGTGTCTGTTGGACATGAACTACCATGTATGACATAGCAGTAAATGATGAACTGTTCTGTAGAACACACGCTGTTCTATAGTCACACAAGCTGTTCTGTAGAACACAAGCTGTTCTATAGTCACACAAGCTGTTCTGTAGAACACAAGCTGTTCTATAGTCACACAAGCTGTTCTGTAGAACACAAGCTGTTCTATAGTCACACAAGCTGTTCTATAGTCACACAAGCTGTTCTATAGTCACACAAGCTGTTCTGTAGAACACAAGCTGTTCTATAGTCACACAAGCTGTTCTGTAGAACACAAGCTGTTCTATAGTCACACAAGCTGTTCTGTAGTCACAGAAGCTGTTCTGTAGAACACAAGCTGTTCTATAGTCACACCAGTTTGTAATGTTAATATTATAACTCACTTGAGTGCTGCTGAGAGCAGGTAGCTCCAGTTGACTGCTACTGAAGAGCATATCGACCTGTCCTGTACAAACTTCTCCAACTTAACCTTCGACCTGTCCTGTACAAACTTCTCCAACTTAACCTTCGACCTGTCCTGTACAAACTTCTCCAACTTAACCTTCGACCTGTCCTGTACAAACTTCTCCAACTTAACCTTCGACCTGTCCTGTACAAACTTCTCCAACTTAACCTTCGACCTGTCCTGTACAAACTTCTCCAACTTAACCTTCGACCTGTCCTGTACAAACTTCTCCAACTTAACCTTCCCCATACTGAGGAGGCCTTTTCGCACCATATTTGTGCTGTGTTAGAGGAGGGTTAAAGCTTGTCTCATATTTGTGCTGGGTTAGAGGAGGGTTAAAGCCTGTCTCATATTTGTGCTGTGTTAGAGGAGGGTTAAAGCCTGTCTCATATTTGTGCTGGGTTAGAGGAGGGTTAAAGCCTGTCTCATACAATACAAGGGATCTGGTTACAAACGTTCCTACCAACACGTCATCTACACTCCGTGGTGTGACCAACATCACGCAAACAGCATGCAAACCGCACAGATCAGGTGATGGGGGGTATGGGCTCATCTTCAGATCAGGAACATGAGGATCCAACATGGACAAGTCCCCCCTCCCCACATCTAGGTACTACACACCCCCTCCATAACCCCCTCCCATCCATAACCCCCTCCCCAAACACCTCCCCCTCCCTAAACACCTCCCCCTCCCTAAACACCAACCCCTCCCCAAACACCAACCCCTCCCTAAACACCAACCCCCTCCCTAAGCACCTCCCCCTCCCTAAACACCAACCCCCTCCCCATTCCCACCCCCTCCATCACATGCCCCCTGTATAAATACAGGTTGTAAGAAGCATCTTGAGACGTTCTCACCTCGTTCTCCTTGTTCTTGTATTCGATCTTGAGGGTGTCCATGGCGCGGATCATGCTGTGCATGGCCATGAAGATGTTCTGGTACACCAGCTTGGTGTAGCCGCGTCTGTCCTCGTCTGAGTACCCCGCACCGTGGATGATTCTCATCTGCTTGATGAAGGTGGATTTGCCGGACTCTCCCGTACCTGTGGACGAGGAAACAATTGTGAGACACCTCAGGACCAGAGAGAGACCAGTGAGAGACCGAAGAACACTTGGATGACTGAGGAAACACCTGTGTAACACCTCAGAAGAGAGAAAACACCTGCTTTACACCTGCCGATAAAGGAAACACCTGCTTTACACCTGCTGATAAAGGAAACACCTGCTTCACACCTGCTGATAAAGGAAACACCTGAGAGACACGTGAAGACAGAGGAAACACCTGTGTAACAACTGGTGGGGGGGGTTTGGGGACAGCAAAAAATTATGGCTTTGAGGGGATAGCGGCAGGGCGAGGGATATCGGTGGTGTGAGCGGTGGTGTGAGCGGTAGTCAAACGGACCACCATGATTCTTCATACGGGTCACTACATCATCATGTAAACACCCGGTATCGTTCTCAAGGTAGCTCTAACAGTTAGTGCGTGCTGGCTTATACAACTCTGGGCACGAGACGAGATCTCCTACCCTGGATGAAGAATCATGGTGGTCGGTTTGACGAGGTTCATGGTGGTCGGTCTGACGAGGTGTTAGACATGGGGACGGGTCACAAACAGTGGCGGCACGGCTAGCGCAGGGGGCGGTGGACCCCCAAGTGCTCAGGTTAGCTCGGTAAGGCTGTTAAGAGTTGAGGGACCTGCAGAGATCAGACTCCAAGTGTTCCCGCACGGATTTTTGCTCTTTGTCCGGAATGGAAAGCACCGTGACTGTTAGGGCTAAAGTATAGACTGCAAGTAAAAGAAGCCCTCCAACAGTCGCTGCGGCTAGGGATAGCGGTGTGGGGATAGTGGCAGTCTGATAGCGGTGGTGTGAGGAGGATACTGGTAGTGTGAGTTGTGTAAGTGGGATAGGAGTGGTGTGAGTGGTGGAAAACCAGACTGTGAGGGGATACTGGTGGTGTGAGAAGTGGTGTGAGTGGTGGTAGTCTGGCGACGAGCCCACCATAAACAACACCCTGGGCTTGTTTTGGTCGCCATTTGCCGGCCATTGGGCCAGCATCCCCCTGCCAAGTCCGCCCCAGAGGCCAGGTGGGCCCATCCCTGAGTCCCAGGGCCGTCTGTGGCCAGGCAGGGCGGTGTGGGGCCGTGTCTGGCCCGTTTCAGCGCAGCTTGCTGCGGACACCACTCTACACATATCGCCATGGACGTTTTTCATTGATAGAGGATGTGTAACAGTACATAGAGAAATCCTGCCGACACAAACACGTCCGATCGGACCGGGAGCAGACAACCAGACCGACTTACCCAACAGGAGCAGTTTCAGCTCTCTTCTGGCGTCTCTTTTGTCCTTCCTGAGCTGCTTTTCGATCTCCTGGTTGATCCGTTTCTGTTCCTTCGCCTCCTCCGACAGACAGCACGCCATTTTGTTCATGCTGAAGATGTCAGTCTCTCTGCCAGCCAATATTGGGGCCCAGCCCTGCGGATCGCGCTTCCCTCCCGAACTAGCGGCTCGGCCGTGCGCCTGTGTGCCCCTGCCGGGTCCAGCGGGCTCCTGGCGTCTCGGGCTCGGTGCGTGCCGCCTGTTTGTGCCGATGAGCGGCTCCGTGTGGCTCCGAGCGGCGTCTGAGTCTCTCCGAGGTCTGCAACTCGCACTACGGCCTGGGTGGGGACGGAACCAGCTCGGCGGTGCCAGCCAGCGGAGCCACCCCCAACATCGCGCCAGATTGGGCAAATTGCTCTTAAAATTCTCGACTAGCATTAAGTGAATCGGAAGAGAAAGTATTTGAACACAAAATAAAGAAGGAAATATTGAATTTTTTGGTGTTTCAAAGTGTTACACTTGTTTAATGTTCGTTTTAGCATTTCGAAGTGAAGGGGCGAAGGCGCGTAATGGAACAGCAAAGCTTGGTTTGTGTGATATTTGAAGGTAGTTTGTGGTAATTTTTGATACTTCACAAATAGTTAAAGACGTGTAAGGTATGTTCTATTAGAATACACTGACGATAAACGTACACCACAGTAAAAGAACACATGTTCTCCAATTTATTTGATGACATATAATGTGTGAAAATGTTAAAATATAACGTTTCTCTGATATGTAGGTGACCGGCTAACCCCTTACACACCCACAGAAGAAGCCTGACTGGGATCCCCCATATTGGCGCCCCATTTGCCCACATTGCCAATTCGCGATGTTCCCGAAGCGCAGAAAAAATCGCTCATTTCTCGGACAATTCTGCCTTCCTTTTCCTGCCGATGCAGACGATAATTCCCCGCCTGTCCCGGGAAAAAGCGGACCCGTTTGAGGGGCGGCGGCGCCATATTGAGGGCGGGCGCGGGACGTTAGGGGTCGTTGTTTCACAGGCGGCTGCGGCCGTGGAGAGGAAAGTCATGAGCAGGGAGAGGAGGAAACAGCGGAAGGAGGCAGCACGGGCGCCATTTTGTCCGGAGTAAGACCGTTTAGACCGCCTGTGACGTTCGTACGACCGTCTGACGGCCGACAAGTGGCTCGGCGGGGACTCCCGGGGGACAGGCCCGCGAAAAGAGCAGGGCGGGACCGGCGCGCACAGCCAACAAGTGTCAGCATAGCGGGGATAGATAACCCAGGGGCCGGACGCACCGGGAACCGGGGTGCAGCAAGTCACACACAGCTGTAAACAACAACAAACAAATAACAAATAAAAACTGTACAAATACAGATGTCAATCAATAAACCGAATCAAGATATGAACTAAGAGTTTCCGACTAGTTGTTTTTAAACAGTGGGAAACGGCAGCAGACAGTTTTTAACCTCGCAAAAATCAGGAAACCAGGGAAAAAAAAACATGAAAAGTAGGTGACTCTGAAACGTTCAAAGTGAAAGATGATGAATTGATGGAAATAAATTAAATGAAACCAAGGAGGTCATATAACCTAATATGCTTCCCGTTCCCAAGCTGTAACTTGTGATCGTAGCCTATTCTCCAAGCAGAGGTTTTGGTCGGGGGGTAGTAGAGGCCGGGTTTTTTTAACATTGCCCCCGTTGCAGGCCTCCCCACGGCGACTTTTCAACTTCCTTATCGGGGCCAGTTTCTTTGGCTGGGCCGCTGGTGGGACCGTATCTGATTTGGGCCCCGTATCTGCTTGGGATCCTGTAACCACTAAAACTTACTAGTATATAGCAACCACAACAGCGAAACGACCAACCAAAGGCAAGAGGGTTTTTTTTCTCCCCAGGGTTAGCCCTTACAAATAGCTTTCGCTAGTTGGGCAATATGGTATGTACTATAAAATACAATGTACATGCTGAACGACTGAACAATGAATAGATAAATGCCAGAGGAAGGACAGTAGAGAAACCTGGCTGCCAGCGGCACACCGTTGTCAGACCACAGGCCTTGTGACACCAGGGAACGGGCGCTGCAGAAGCCTGGTTGCCAGGCTGTGTATTGAACCGCTGCCGTCCTTCGCGTGCAGAAATTAGAATGTGAAAGAAAAAATGAAAGAAAGAAAAGAAATAAGGAAATATCTTCTTGTAGACTACAGCAGTAAAGCATAGCTAGGCGTGAACGCTCCGTGTCTTTATCTTCACACTTAATTCATTGCCCAGCAATAGCATGAGTCGAACCGCAGGCACAACTTGAGGGCCGTTCCATTTTAATATAACGTTACCAACAGCTACGACTATTCTCCAAGTATGGTTTCGGTCGAAAGCTCAGCTTGGAGAATACCGAACTGACCGGGAATCAATGTGAATGCTCAAGGCGGACACGTTTCTGTCTATTCGGCTGTTCCGCAAGTCATCGACCTGCAAGCAGATGTAGGGAGAGAATCGTGAGGAACTCAGCACGCGAGCCGTAGCGAAGCCGCACTGCGCTAATAGCTGACGAAAAGCGTCCTCAGCCTGAGGTCGCCCGCCTTAACTTAACCCAACTTCCACTGAGTCGTCTTTCTACGTGACGATCTAGCGATTTCCCCGCCGCGTATCTGCTTTGAGACTAATCGTCGTCATCATGACGTCGTTGTCGCGTCGGCTCCCGAGCGATACAGAAGCGACGACCTGCGGCTGCCGTGCAAAACGCAGCACGCTGCAACCCACTCAGCGAAGATGGCGGCCATGTACCTGCGGAGCCAGGGGTTCGATGAGTACGCGCGGGCCCGGCGGCTCGGCGAGGAGGTACCGTAGGGGGCCGGGTGGGGGGTGAGGTACCGCAGGGGGCCGGGTGGGGATAGGGGTGGTGGACCTGGGTTTGAATCCCGGTAGCGCCATGTTGTTGTTGTTACTATTGTCAACAATTTGTTATTGCCAGTGGTGCCCCCCTCCCCACCACAACACTGACAGGGCAGGCTAGGGATGCTTCTCTTCTTGAGTTGGTTTATTTGATTTATTCAACATCGTTGTTTCCTGTATCCCCCTCAGGAGTCCCGGCAGGACCCGGAGACCGAGCCCTACAGGTCCAAGTACAAGCCTTGTGGGTTAACGCTGTTTCCTGTATCCCCCCTCAGGAGTGCAAGGGTTAACGCTGCTTCCCGTATCCCCCTCAGGAGTCCCGGCAGGACCCGGAGACGGAGCCCTACAGGTCCAAGTACAAGCCTTGTGGGTTAACGTTGTTTCCTGTATCCCCCCTCAGGAGTACAGGGGTTAACGTTGTTTCCCGTATCCCCCTCAGGAGTCCCGGCAGGATCTGGAGACCGAGCCCTACAGGTCCAAGTACAAGCCTTGTGGGTTAACAATGTTTCCTGTATCCCCCCTCAGGAGTACAGGGGTTAACGTTGTTTCCCGTATCCCCCTCAGGAGTCCCGGCAGGACCCGGAGACCGAGCCCTACAGGTCCAAGTACAAGCCTTGTGGGTTAACGTTGTTTCCTGTACCCCCCCTCAGGAGTACAGGGGTTAACGTTGTTTCCTGTATCCCCCCTCAGGAGTACAGGGGTTAACGTTGTTTCCTGTATCCCCCTCAGGAGTCCCGGCAGGACCCGGAGACCGAGCCCTACAGGTCCAAGTACAAGCCTTGTGGGTTAACGTTGTTTCCTTTATCCCCCTCAGGAGTACAGGGGTTAATGTTGTTTCCTGTATCCCCCCTCAGGAGTCCCGGCAGGACCCGGAGACCGAGCCCTACAGGTCCAAGTACAAGCCTTGTGGGTTAACGTTGTTTCCTGTATCCCCCCTCAGGAGTACAGGGGTTAACGTTGTTTCCTGTATCCCCCTCAGGAGTACAGGGGTTAACGTTGTTTCCCGTATCCCCCTCAGGAGTCCCGGCAGGACCCGGAGACGGAGCCCTACAGGTCCAACTACAAGGCACGGGAGCTGCTGCTGCAGCTGGGCGAGGCTCTCCAGGGGTTTCAGCAGGACTCACAGGCAGAGGAGAATATCGGTCAGTTTAGGAGTTGACCATGAAGGCCTATAGAGCTATGATTGGGGTCAGCTTGGTCAAAGTTTTGTTTTAAGGATTGTCGTCTCATAGTTGGTTTCACCTTGGCTGTGTTTATTTCCTCGACTGTTCACTCCTGTGTTTGTTTACTCCCGTGTTTGTTCACTCCTGTGTTTGTTTACTCCCGTGTTTGTTTACTCCCGTGTTTGTTTACTCCTGTGCTTGTTGTTGTTTAGAGTTGAAGCTGCAGCTAGCCGAGGTGTGGTTCCACCTGGGGGTGAACTTCAGCGAGACGGAGGAGGTTCCGACAGGTGAGCAGTACTTCTCCAGGTGTGCCGAGCTGCTGCAGGGACACAAGACGGACCAGCGCTGCGTCCACACCTGCCTCAACTGTCTCAACCAGGTAACACTTTCACTTTCGCCTGTCTCAACCAGGTAACACTTTCACTTTCACCTGTCTCAACCAGGTAACACTTTCAGTTTCACCTGTCTCAACTGTCTCAACCAGGTAACACTTTCACTTTCGCCTGTCTCAACCAGGTAACACTTTCAGTTTCGCCTGCCTCAACTGTCTCAACCAGGTAACACTTTTACTTTCACCTGTCTCAACCAGGTAACACTTTCGCTTTCACCTGTCTCAACCAGGTAACACTTTCAGTTTCGCCTGTCTCAACCAGGTAACACTTTCAGTTTCGCCTGCCTCAACCAGGTAACACTTTCACTTTCGCCTGCCTCACCTGTCTCAACCAGGTAACACTTTCACCTGTCTCAACCAGGTAACACTTTCACTTTCACCTGTCTCAACCAGGTAACACTTTCACTTTCACCTGTCTCAACCAGGTAACACTTTCACTTTCACCTGTCTCAACCAGGTAACACTTTCACTTTCACCTGTCTCAACCAGGTAACACTTTCACTTTCATCTGTCTCAACCAGGTAACACTTTCACTTTCACCTGTCTCAACCAGGTAACACTTTCACTTTCACCTGTCTCAACCAGGTAACACTTTCACTTTCACCTGTCTCAACCAGGTAACACTTTCACTTTCACCTGTCTCAACCAGGTAACACGTTCACTTTCACCTGTCTTTTTTGTTTGTTTACTGTTTGTGTTCTTGTTTACTCCAGCTTGGCATCCTGTGGGTGTCGCGATCGGAACCAGAGAAGGCCCTGAAGATTCTGCAGGTGAGACAAAACTGCTTTATATCGTGTAACCAGCCCTTCGTTTCTTCAACAAACAATAACACCAGGTACTAACAACAACAAACAATAACACCACAGGTACTAACAACACCACAGGTACTAACAACAAACAATAACACCACAGGTACTAACAACACCACAGGTACTAACAACAAACAATAACACCACAGGTACTAATAACACCACAGGTACTAACAACAAACAATAACACCACAGGTACTAATAACACCACAGGTACTAACAACAAACAATAACACCACAGGTACTAATAACACCACAGGTACTAACAACAAACAATAACACCACAGGTACTAATAACACCACAGGTACTAACAACACCACAGGTACTAACAACACCACAGGTACTAACAACACCACAGGTACTAACAACACCACAGGTACTAACAACACCACAGGTACTAACAACACCACAGGTACTAACAACACCACAGGTACTAACAACACCACAGGTACTAACAACACCACAGGTACTAACAACACCACAGGTACTAACAACACCACAGGTACTAACAACACCACAGGTACTAACAACACCACAGGTACTAACAACACCACAGGTACTAACAACACCACAGGTACTAACAACACCACAGGTACTAACAACACCACAGGTACTAACAACACCACAGGTACTAACAACACCACAGGTACTAACAACACCACAGGTACTAACAACACCACAGGTACTAACAACACCACAGGTACTAACAACACCTCTTTTCCCAACACAGGAAGCTGAGGACAT
Source organism: Branchiostoma lanceolatum (assembly GCF_035083965.1). Taxonomy (NCBI): domain Eukaryota; kingdom Metazoa; phylum Chordata; class Leptocardii; order Amphioxiformes; family Branchiostomatidae; genus Branchiostoma; species Branchiostoma lanceolatum. Next base: position 15,953,455 of record NC_089740.1, read on the forward strand.
TTACAAAGTGTACATGCACGACGTGGGACAACCCCCCCTGCTGCTACACGAGTAAGTACCCCCCCTGCTGCTACACGAGTAAGTACACCCCCCGGGCTGCTACATGAGTAAGTACACCCCCCTGCTGCTACATGAGTAAGTACACACCCCCTGCTGCTACACGAGTAAGTACACCCCCCTGCTGCTACACGAGTAAGTACACCCCCTTACTGCTACACGAGTAAGTACACCCCCCTGCTGCTACACAAGTAAGTACCCCCCTGCTGCTACACGAGTAAGTACACCCCCCTGCTGCTACACGAGTAAGTACACCCCCCTGCTGCTACACGAGTAAGTACACCCCCCGGGCTGCTACATGAGTAAGTACACCCCCCTGCTGCTACATGAGTAAGTACACACCCCCTGCTGCTACACGAGTAAGTACACCCCCCTGCTGCTACACGAGTAAGTACACCCCCTTACTGCTACACGAGTAAGTACACCCCCCTGCTGCTACACAAGTAAGTACCCCCCTGCTGCTACACGAGTAAGTACACCCCCCTGCTGCTACACGAGTAAGTACACCCCCTTACTGCTACACGAGTAAGTACACCCCCCTGCTGCTACACGAGTAAGTACCCCCCTGCTGCTACACGAGTAAGTACACCCCCCTGCTGCTACACGAGTAAGTACACCCCCCTGCTGCTACATGAGTAAGTACCCCCCTGCTGCTACACGAGTAAGTACACCCCCCTGCTGCTACACGAGTAAGTACACCCCCTGCTGCTACATGAGTAAGTACCCCCCTGCTGCTACACGAGTAAGTACCCCCCTGCTGCTACACGAGTAAGTACACCCCCCTGCTGCTACACGAGTAAGTACACCCCCCTGCTGCTACACGAGTAAGTACACCCCCCTGCTGCTACATGAGTAAGTACACCCCCCTGCTGCTACATGAGTAAGTACACACCCCCTGCTGCTACACGAGTAAGTACACCCCCTTACTGCTACACGAGTAAGTACACCCCCCTGCTGCTACACGAGTAAGTACACCCCCTGCTGCTACACGAGTAAGTAAGTACCCCCCTGCTGCTACACGAGTAAGTACACCCCCCTGC